>NC_045752.1:22874896-22876007 GCF_008692095.1 Etheostoma spectabile
AGCTGTCTGGATTTACCCTGCAGAGATCTGAGGACCAGGTAACCATAATCCTCAGAAACCGGGGTTAAAAATTCCAACTCAAAGAAAGCAGAAAGTAATGGACATCTTGCAGAAAAGAGTGACATTCGGCACCAATCCCGGAAGTGGAACGCCGTGGATATAGACTAATCCTTATAGGAACTGTTTCATTGAGTCATCAAGTGTCAAGGATATCAATACAAAGCTTCTGTAAGCAGCCCTAGTCTGTCTATCTGCTGCTTCCTCTCTTAATCCCTCTGCAGCAAATTTCTCTCGGTGCATCCATGTCAAGCTCCAGTACACAATGCTGTCTCCCACTAGTAACACATTTAGCTCATGGCATCGGTACATCTATAGCATATGTTATGTAATAAAGCCATCAGTGCTTAAACACTGCAGTCAGTGCTAATGTATGGTTCCTGTGTATTGCAGCCAGCTGTTAAAGACTTCCCCAAGCATTTCTATTTATCATGTACTGTATATAAAGCTTCCCCCAATGGTAATGTATTCAACCCCCTGCTGTTGTGTATATGCAGCGCCTGCCTTCACGGTAATTTCAGATTGCTGCTTTCCGGATGTCTATCATAGTCGACAAAGCACAAATAAACAGGATTGTTACTCTCTGCGTCAGGTTCCCCCTGACGTTGTCATCCCAGCACTCTACCACTGCTCTTTTCTCTTTCATATCCCTGTCCTCTCTCTCGGTTTAATTTCCTCTGCTCTCTGCCTTATCCCTTTGACACTTCGTTTTTCTTTGGCTTTTTCATGTCCTGACCTCTCAAAATTCCCTGCATGCCTGCCTGTTGCCACCGTGCCAGGGGGATTTGGAGGGATGATCAAGTGAAGATGATGTGCTTTGCAGCTTCTTTTTTTTTTTCCTCACCCGCCGCGGCTGTATAATACTTTATCCTCTACAGTTTAGGCCACGCGCTGAAGCTCATTGGCACCAGCTCCTCACGGTACAGGGCTTGTTACGCTGTCGACTAAGCATAAAAAAACAGACACTAACACTGTGCTGGCACACTCGAAAGTCAAAGAAGAAAGACTTGTGTTGCTGATAAAAAAAAGGCATGTCAGAGGAGGGGGGGGGGGG
>NC_045752.1:22876830-22877258 GCF_008692095.1 Etheostoma spectabile
TAGGGCGAAGCTGATGTAGTCAATGGCACCTGCGACACAGGGTCCACAAGCAGAACATAGACTAGCTCTTCCCCCAATGCGCTGACAGGAGATTTAATCTGATAATGTTATTCTGAAAACCTGCCATTTTTGTGGTCTGCTGTCCTCCCCCAACCTTTGGCATGCTTTTTCTCTTTGTTTTGTCTGTTGTCTGGCTGGCCGTGAGGGCGTACCTACCTAGAGGCGTGGGTACCCATCACCTTTTCCGTCATCCGCTCAGTTGTTTCCCATCAACTCATCAACTCCTGCCATTCATAAACCCGGGCTGACCACCTCTCCGGCGCCAGATTGTTACACGTGTGCTCTAGTGTTTACTCTCGTGTTTGTTTTCTCGTGTTCACCGTGTCTACTCTTTCTCTCCGCACAGATCCACCCAGCTGCCTTCCACC
>NC_045752.1:22877268-22891418 GCF_008692095.1 Etheostoma spectabile
CCGACCTGTCACCTGTTCTGTTGGAATTACCACTGCACTCATTAAATCACCTTTACGTTATCCTGTTTTCCGAAGTACTGTTTGTGTCTCTGACATCTGACCAACATGGATTCCACAGGGATACCGCCAGTTACGGAGAACCACGGCACCGAGCGGGCTATCCAGTCTCAGGGTGCATTATTGGGACAACACGACCAGCTGATCCGCACACTCCTGGAGAACAATCAACAGCTAATCAATCAGGTTACCCAGCTAACAGCTCAAGTCGCTAAGCCTTCTGTTGTTCCCTCACCTCCTCTCTCTGCTCCCTCGGTCTCCCCGTCTGTTCCCACAGGCATGGCAGCCGCTGCACCCCTCCGTGAGCCTCCCATCACCTCACCGGAACCTTTCTCTGGTGACCTGGATAAGTGTCGCGGATTTCTGCTCCAGTGCGGACTTATATTCCATCAACGACCAATGTCTTTTTCTTCCGAGGCTGCTAAAGTACATTATGCCCTGGGACTGCTCAGGGTACGAGCCCTGGCTTGGGGTGAAGCGGTTTGTGCTAACAGACTACCCTCAGGTATTACTTTTGACTCTTTTTCTTCGGATTTGAAATCGGATTTTGACTGTTTTTGATCATCCTGACCATGTGGGGGGTGCCTCAAGGCAGCTGCTTGCACTCAGGCAGGGGTCTGGTGGTGTGGCAGATTACTCGGTTGACTTCTGAACGCTGGCAGCGGACTCTAAGTGCAACGAGAAGGCGTTACGGCGTGCATTTCATTAACGGTTTGAACGACATTGTTAAGGATGAATTGTCTGTTCGGGAAGGGCCTGCCACCCTTAATGAACTTGTGTCTCTTGCTATCCCTGTAGACAACAGGTTGCGGGAGAGGAAACAGGCGAGGAGTTGCCAATCTCTCCCTTCTGACCGGGCTGCAGTGTTGTCTGGGTCTCGGACACCTGTCACACCACCAGGGAGGAGGATGAGGCGATGCAACTGGGTCGTGCCCGGTTTTCCCCTGCTGAACGACAACGCCGCATGCGGGCCGGTGAGTGTCTGTACTGCGGCGATCCATCCCACCGCGTTGCTAACTGCCCTTCTCGGCCAAAAGATGAGACTCGCTAGCTAACGTTTTGCCCACTGTTCCTCAGTTACGGTGCTGTGTTTATATAGCTGCTCAAAGCGCTTTTACATCTACAGGAAACATTCACCATTCCCACACATTCATACACTGTGGCCGGGGCTGCCGTACAAGGTGCCACCTGCTCATCAGACAAACATTCATACACATTCATACTCCGATGCGCAGCACCGGGGGCAACTCGGGGTTCAGTGTCTTGCCGAAGGACACTTCGACAATGACTGCAGGGGCGGGGATTGAACCAACAACCTTCCGATTGGCAGGCAACCGCTCTACCACTGAGCCACAGCCACCCCATAACCGTACAAAACGTTCTCCCCCATTCTCTCTCCGCTCTGATCGACTCCGGTGCGGAGGACAATTTTATTGACGGTGGACTTGCCACCCAAGCCGGTATTCCCGTAGAGCCCATTACCAGCCCCATTCGGGTGACGGCTATTAACGGCCATACGCACGCCAGAGTAACACATCAGTACCGGTCAATTTTATATTGTCAGGTAATCATTGGGAAGCTATCCAATTTAAGATTTTGACCGCTTCTACCACCCCTCTGATACTCGGTTTCCCCTGGTTGAAACGGCATAATCCCCACCTTGACTGGCAGCGTTACGCTATTCGCAGCTGGAGTACTCGCTGTCGCTCCGAGTGCCTGGGCTCAGCTGTTCCACCCGCTGAGAGCATCCCAGCGTCCGTGGACCCCCCGTCTGATTTGTCCTCTATTCCAGCCGATTATCTGGTGGAGGTTTTTAGTAAAGACAAGGCCCTGTCCCTACCTCCCCATAGACCGTATGATTGCTCTATCGATATACAACCTGACTCCCCGTACCCTAAGAGTCGGCTATACCACCTCTCACGGCCTGAGAGGGAAACTATGGAGCGATACATCAGCGACTCACTCGCTGCTGGAATTATCCGTCCGTCTACATCTCCCTTAGATGCTGGGTTTTTCTCTGTAGAAAAGAAAGATAAATCTCTGCGCCCGTGTATCGATTTCAGAGGCCTTAATAACATCACGGTGAATAATACGTACCCCCTGCCTCTCATGAACTCTACGTTCGAGCCTTTACAAGGCGCTACGGTTTTTACCAAATTGGATCTCCGCATTGGCTACCACCTTGTCCACATCCGGCAGAGGGATGAGTGAAAGACTGCTTTTAACACTCCTTTAGGAAATTTTGAGTACCTGGTGATGCCGTTTGGCCTAACCAATGCCCCAGCGGTTTTCCAAACCATGGTTAACGACGTTTTAAGGGGCTTCCTAAATCGATTTGTGGTTGTTTATCTCAACGACATTCTCATTTTTTTGTCCTCGCTACCTGAACATGTCTCCAACGTGCGCCAGGTCCTCCAACGGCTGTTGGAGAACAAGCTTTACGTCAAGGACGGAAAATGTGATTTCCACCGCCATTCGGTTCCGTTTCTGGGGTTCATTGTGGAGAGTGGTCAAGTTTTGGCGGACCCCGAAAAGACTAGGGCAGTTACTGACTGGCCCACGCCCACCAATCGTAAACAGTTGCAACTTTTTCTGGGCTTCGCCAATGTATATCGCCGGTTCATTGCTAATTTTAGTCAGGTGGTGGCTCCCCTTACCAGGCTCATGTCCCCTAAGGTCCCGTTGGTCTCCGGCCGCTGGTCAGGCTATGGAGCAACTTAAGGCTCTGTTCACCTCCCCACCTGTGCTGAAACACCCTGACCACTCGCTCCAATTTGTGGTAGAGGTGGATGCTTCTGCGTCGGGGTGGGTGCTGTCCTGTCCCAACGCACCCCCTCCAACCAGAAGCTCCACCCTTGTGCATTTCTCTCTAAGAAATTGTCTCCAGCCGAAAGGAACTATGATGTGGGCAACCGGGAGTTTTTGGAGGTCAAAGTGGCGCTGGGGGAGTGGCCCCATTGTTTGGAGGGGGCTGAGCAGCCATTTTTGGTATGGATCGACCACAAGAACCTGGCTTACATTGAGTCCACCAAGAGGCTGTCATCCTGGCAAGCCAGGTGGGCCCTGTTTTTTAGTAGGTTCAACTTTACCCTCACCTACCGTCCGGGGTCACAAAATGTGAAGCCGGATGCACTGTCTTGGCAATTTGACAACCCGGAGGATTGTCCCAAGCCCGAGACGGTGCTGCCACCCTCCTGTGTCGTCGCTGCAGTTCGCTGGGAGATTGAGGCGCAGGTTTTGGCTGCCCAGGCTCTGGATCCCGGACCTGGTGGCGGTCCTGCTGACCGGCTCTACGTGCCTGCATCGGTGTGGTCCCAAGTACTGCAGTGGGTCCATACCACCCGCTTTTCTTGTCATCCTGGGATGCACCGTACATCGACACTGGTGAAACGACACTTCTGGTGGCCAGCTATGGATGCCGATGTTCAGACCTACGTTGCTGCCTGCTCCGTCTGTGCGTGGGGTAAGGCCTCTCATCAGCAACCCGCTGGCCTGCTGCTGCCGCTACCTGTCCCCAGCCGCCCTTGGTCCCATGTGGCACTGGACTTTGTCACCGGCTTACCCATGACCAAAGGTAATGATACTAAATTGACTGTTGTGGAGAGATTCTCTAAATCTGTCCACTATGTAGCTTTACCTAAATTACCCACGGCCAGTGAGACGACTGACCTCCTAGTCCAACAGGTATTCCGTCTCCATGGAATACTTGTGGATATCGTTTCAGATAGAGGCCCACAGTTCATTTCCCATGTATGGAAAGAGTTTTGTACTGCGCTGGGTGCTTCTGTCAGTCTGTCCTCAGGTTACCATCCGCAGTCTAATGGTCAGACGGAGACTGCCAATCAAGATCTGGAGACGTCCCTCCGCTGTGTGGCGGCCCAGAATCCCGCCACCTGGGCTGACCACTTGCCTTGGATAGAGTATGCGCACAACACCTTGGCTGCGTCCACCACTGGGCTCTCGCCCTTTGAGGTGGCCCTGGGTTACCAACCCCCCGTTTCCTGCGCAGGAGCAGGAACTGTCTGTGCCCTCTGTCCAGGACAACCTTTGCCGTTGTCACCGGGTGTGGACGGAGGCCCGGGAGTCCCTTCTTCGGACCGCTGACCGGAATAAGAGGGGGGCGGACAGGCACAAGATCCCGGCTCCCCCATTCCAGCCCGGCCAACAGGTATGGCTTTCTTCCAGGAACATTCCTCTATGCACCGAGGCTCGGAAGCTCTCCCCTCGGTACCTGGACCCCTTTGAGATTGAGGCGGTGGTGAACCCTGCGGCTGTCCGGCTGAAGCTGCCGGCCACCATGCGAGTCCACCCCACGTTTCGCAACTGAAGCCGGTGTCTTCCAGTCCCCTCTGTCCTCCGGTGGATCCACCCCTGCCGGTACGCCTGATTGACAACCACCTGGCCTACACGATCAGCCGGCTCCTGGACGCCCGGCGGCGCGGTAGGGGGCTGCAATATCTAGTGGACTGGGAGAGTTATGGGCTGGAAGAGCGGTCATGGATCCCCCGGAGGTTCATTCTGGACCCTCAACTGGTCAATGACTTTCATCAGGACCATCCCGACAAGCCTGGTAGGGCGCGTGGGGGCGCCCGTTGAGGGGGGGGGTACTGTTGTGGTCTGCTGTCCTCCCCCAACTTTTGGCATGCTTTTTCTCTTTGTTTTGTCTGTTGTCTGGCTGGCCGTGACGGCGTACCTACCTAGAGGCATGGCTACCCATCACCTGTTCCGTCATCCGCTTAGCTGTTTCCCATCAACTCATCAACTCCTGCCATTCATAAACCCGGGCTGACCACCTCTCCAGCGCCAGATTGTTACACGCTCTTAAGTGGTAACTTGGCTCTCAGTGTTACCTCTCATATGTGCTCTAGTGTTTGCTCTTGTGTTTGTTTTCTCGTGTTCACCGTTTCTACCGTTTCACCTGTCACCTGTTCTGTTGGAATTACCGCTGCATACATTAAACCACCTTTACGTTATCCTGTTTTCCGAAGTACTGTTTGTGTCTCTGTGTTCTGGGTCTCACTAACTACTAACAGCCATGGTAATTAATTGGCCATAAAACTGATTGTGAGGCCCAAGACATGACTTTAGGAGAGCATGATTAGTGATATTTGTATCATGATTTAACAATTATGGGACACCCGCGTTCCTTTCAGCCACCCAGTGCAGGAGAGATGAGGACAGCAGGCAAAACACACAGGCATCATTTGTTGTATGTGAATAGGATCGAGTGGGTCATGGAGGGCTCGGACACCTCACGCAGATATAAACGGATGAATGGGAATGCTGCTGCGCAGATGTCGGCTAATGTCATGCCCCTGAAAAGCCCTGTGACGCTGACAGTGTCCTTGTAGAATCTTCTCAGACGCCTTGGGGGGCGGGGGGCTCCAACCCTTCTGCGTTATAAGCCTGGGTGATAGCCTTGCCCAGCCAGTGAGACAGACGCTGTTTTGAAAAGGCCTCTTCTTGGGAGTGCTCCCCACAATGTACAAACAGATGCTGTTTGCTTGAATGCGCGCACTCTCTCTGTTGGGTGATGAGAAGTGTTTTTAGTGACAGCAACCTGAAAGAGGCTTGTGCCAGTGGCTCGGAAAGTGGGTTCCCAAGGGCTTGGAGCACCAGGGCTAAGTCCCATTGGGGTGTGAGAGAGCGCACAGGGACCCCCTTCAAAAAAACGCTTCACCGGGGGGTGCTCAAAAACACGTCATCTCCCCATAACCTTTTTGACAGGATGAGATGGCTGATGCATAGGCTTTGACTGTGGACGGAGACAAACCATTATCCACTAGTGTTTGGAGATAAATGGTGGCCAACCTCTACATGGAGGAAGTGGAGGAAGGCATTACAGACCTACAAGGGAGATCCTCCAATCCACTGGTTCAGGTACGTGGATTACACATGGGTGAAAATCAAGACCAAAGAAATCAGCCCCTTCACAGACCATATAAATGCAGGGGACCACTACATCACGTTCACAAAAGAGGAGCTGAGGGAAAATAAACTCTCCTTCTTGGATTGTGGGATAAGTTTGCGGGAAGGGGGAGAGCTCCAGGTTGAAATTTATCAGAAGCCAACCCACACTGACCACATCTTATTCCTCTCTATAAGATATAAGAGTATGTCCAAACAATGCTATTTAATTACACTAATTACTGTTACTGCGCTGTGGATTGGTTCAATCAGAGTGTTGTTTTGCTGTGTAGTTTGGCTTGCATACAGTATAACCCAAGTACCAGAATTTTAAGGTTATAGTGAAATTGAGGGTTTCTAAAATAAATATAATTTATTCTGCAAAATGATGTATACAATGTTTGATTTAAATAAAAAAAATATTGATATTCATAAAGCTATTGATGAGGATTCTTTTTAAAGTGGCAACAGTCTAATTATAATAACCTGATGGCGGAAAGAATAAAAGATTTGGAGTAACGATTACTGTATGTATGTACTAAGACTTTAGCATGTGTATCTGTGGCCATAACCTTATGTTTAGCGTCTACATATTTATTTTATTTATTACTGGCAATGAATGCCGAAAGTTAAGTTGGTCAGAATAAAGCTAGGATATATAATATATATATATAGTTAAATATGCCTTAGTGCCTATACCAGCCAACAAATGTGTATTGTTAGAAGACATCGAATATCCATCTCATCTGCTCAATGAATTGAAGGATACACCTGTATAGTAGCATTAACAGGGACGCTACGCTACTACATTTAGTTGTCAGTGACATCATTCTATGGGGACTGATATTGTTTTAGAATACAATAGAGACAGAAATAGATAAAGAGCTGTGGATAGCTAATTATTTCTTGCAGTTTGCTCAATCACAAGCTAGACTTGTGTGTGTGGCGTGGAGGGTTGTGTGTGTGCATGCACTAGCGAATTCAGACCAAAGAGTAGCGACGAGACAAGAAGAATCCTTCAGTTACTTGCAAGGGTAGCATCAGTATCCCTGAAATAGGCCTAACGACGTCCCTGGTCCTCCTCATCCCGCTGGAGTAGCCGGGGGGAGAAGGATGCCTGCGTGGCACCCCTCATTGGGGTCCGGTGTGTGTTTGTGTGGGGAACGACCGTCATGATGTCAGTGCAATGTTCAGGGAGAACCGAGGCTGCTTGGTTGCTCTTTAGATGGATGAAAGTGGCCCTTAAAAGGGACGTTCCAGCTCTCAACCGTGGTGGGACAGACGTTCCCCGAATCCCGTCATTGCCACCGTTGCCGCTGCTTGCTGCTGCGCTTGGCGGGCGGGTTGGACCAAGTGGGGGCTGCCCTCATGGTCTTCCAGCCCGGCAAAGCTTGATGGTCAGCTGGAGCCGGCTGCCGCTGTGGAGCAGGGGAGCTGGGCGGGGGAGTGTAGGTCAAAGCCTAAGAGGGCGCAGCCGCAGCAGATGCTGAGGGGCATGTAGGAAGAGAGCCCTAACGGTGGAGGGTGAAGCCGCCTATGGCGAAGGGGAAGACCGTCAAAAGCCGTGCCTCTGGCTGTTCTCTCCTGGCAGATCCAGGGTGTCAACAGTGTCCTGTCAGTCCGCCCAGCTGCCATCTCCCCCCCCCTCCCTGTCGACCTGAAGAGCCAGAAAAACGTCCGCCCACCGTTCAAGCTCTTTAGATATCAGGCAGGCACAAAATGGGCAGGAGGCCTGGGGGGTGAGTGCCAAGCCGGCGTGAGAAGCACCGAGGCAGGACTCTCAGCAGGGGAAGAGACAGCAAGACTGCCAGTCTGGCAGCCGGTACAGAGGCCACTGGAGGTAGAAGTCTAGCTGAAGAAAAACTGGGAGTTGAACAACGGGTCCGTCATGTAATATACAGTATCTGTGGACGTAATTGAGGCCTGTGCTGGTCACAAGGGCGGGAAAGAAAATCTTCACGACTGTGCAAGTCTATACGAAATATAACTTTGAGATAGTGATGGTTATGTCCTGCTTCCTATGTGTTGGTCTGGCAATGGGAGATTAGGTGGACAGGAACACCACTACAAATAAGGATCATGTGGTTCCAAGACCAATAATCCCTCTTTTAGCTGTTTTCTCTACCGTCTCCTGAGAGAAATATCTGTCTCTTAAAATTCTAAGTAATCCATTATCTTTAGCAGCTAGTCTTTAAATGTGTCTGTTGTCTGTGTACAGTGACATTTTAGAGCTTTTTCACTGTAAAAAAGTTGCCTGCTGCATTCAGAAGCAACATGAGAGTGAATCAAAACCGTAAAGTTGTGAGCCAGACAGATACACAATACACTGAAACACACTATAAAGCTCCTTAAAGCCAAGCGGAGATGCAGATTCAGGTGATATTTTTCTGTAGGTCCATCACTACTAATTTCCATTTTCACGTTGCTTTTTACAAGTGTTGGGCAGTAGCGGTGCTTCTTTTCCCAAGCATTTCAGAATCTCAAACTCAGCTTTCTGCTGCAGTCTGCAAAAAAACAGCTGAGGATAACTGAGTGACGCCACTGCTATATGTAGCAGACAGAAGCACCTCTGCACGACGGTGGCATCACATACCAATCTACGGCTAATGCCTTTGATGTCTCTGCCTCATCTGATACATTGTTATTAGCCCCATCAGTGCTCAGTACTGACTCACTGGCGGGCCCTCTATTCGGGTAACAGGCTCATTGGGAAGGTCGAGCAGAGGTAAAAGCGGATTAGAGATCAGTATTGGTTAAGTTTGGATAAACTGAGACAAAACTTTCCGCTGAGGAAACATGAGCAAGAGCCAGGTATTATTAATATCTTCTGCCCAGACTATAAAGGTGTCTTTACTGCCTGCTTAATGCTTATCTTGTCACTCTTGTTCTGCATTTCAGAAAACCACGTTTATAGTTGATTTGCTCTTTTATCATAAAACATGCAGGAAACCTTATTGGAAAAATCATTTATTTTCGGAATGATATTTCTCTATAGGCATACACTTTCATAAGAATTATAACAAAGCTGTGATGTCAAAGAGACCATTCACTGTTGGATCTCTGCCCAGAAAATAAAACAGTTATGTATCCCATTTGCTGCAAGGCCCATTTCTAATCATTTTGTTCAAGAGAGATTTAGACAATTCATTTAATATGATGCAAACTGAATATGTCAGAGACTAGGAACCCAAGAACCAAATTAAGAAATCATCAGGTTTAAACATATTCAGCACAGGAAATGTCATGCTGTAATACTGTTAAAAAATAAATGGGAACTGCATAATTACAAAATGCAAGACACCATGAACTACGTGTTCTATTAGGTTACTTTGTGTTTGCAAGTTGTGGTGGAGGTAGACTTAGAAATATCCTCTGGGAAAACTTATTATGTCTTGAACATAAGTTCTTTTCAGCATTAAGCAAGAATCAAAAAGGTTACTTCCCAGATGTAATGTTGTAAAATTCACAAATGTTGCTTGGAAAATTAGATTTTCAATTGTGTTTATATGGACATTTTAAATATGCCTTTAATAAAATCTACTGTCTTAATATTCTGTGAATATTCGTCATCTGTACTCAGTATGCCGACACTGAGGGCAGGTTTCAAATTAAGTCTCATACTTGCATATTTTTAGTTCAGTTAGATAAATTTCCAGTAGATAAATGTGTTTCTGGTCGTTCAACTCCTTTACTTTGTGAGAATATACAGAGGTATAAAACATTTCACTTGTTTAAATCTTTAGATTATTTTTTGGGGCTTTTCCGCCTTTAATGGACAGGACAGCTAGGTGAGAAAGAGAGGGGGAAGACATGCAGGAAATTGTCAAAGGTCGGACTCAAACTCTGGACCTCTGTGTCGAGGCATAAACCTCGCCTGCTCTACCAACTGAACCAACCCGGGCACTTGAATCTGTTTAAAGAAACATAAGAAGGGTCACCCGGTGATTGCAAAAACATAAGTAACATAAGCATTCCAACTTAACCCTCATCTTGTCGTCGCTTCAAGCATCGTCCAGTCTAGATCTGCATTGCTATTTGTACTTGTTGTGAATACGCAGGCCACAAGAAGTAATTAGGTTGTTGTTGTTTTCTTTGGCTCACTTTAACTCACAACATGCTAATAGGCAACATAGGATTCCATTCACTACGCTAAGCTAACTAGCGGCGGTGCTGCAGGTGTTGCACCAGATTATAACAATGCATGCACTGAGGAAAAATCTGCATTGGCCCCTGGGGGAGACTGTGAAAAGCCCTATTTCAACAAACGGTGGCATGTTCCTTTAAAATCAACACTGGCGTATTGCCTGACAGATGCTACTTGGCCAATAACAGAGAAACTTCTCACAGGTACTGGTTGAAACCTCTGTTAGAGCAGAGGTCCATGGATTCACGACAGAGTAGTATTAAATAACACTCTAGGTTCATGGCAACTGGTAGCTATGGCCAAAGAGAGATGGTGTGTCTTCACCACCTTCACAGCCTTCTGTTCTGCAGCTAGACTGTAGGAGATAATGAGATCCAAGGTGTGGCCAAGATGACGTGTTTGAGGGGCAACACACATGAATATTGAAGTCCCCACAAACCAGAGCTTGTCAAACTTTGGAACATCAGCTAAAAACATAGAAAACCTTTGGTGGGCGATAACTAACTGCACAAACTGCGCCATCTTGAACCAACAACTTCTGTGAATCTCTGCCACAGTAAATGCTATTAGCATGAAACTTGTGATGCTTGTTTGACATGCCCCTCTGAGGGTCTGTACCAAATTTGGTCATTAGGGGGCACTGTAGCCAACATAGATCCGTTTTGGCCCTGGCCTCTGTTTATCAGTGTCTACTGCTGGCTTCGAAACAGGGCTGGACTGGCCATCTGGCATACCGTAAAGAACTGACAGCGGCCCATTGGTTAATTTTGTTTATTGGCAATGGCCTGACCAAAACAAATCCCGGATTCCCCTTCCTCACTCCTGGCCCTGAGACACAAGCTGTAACAGTTATGCTTATGCTGGAAGTTTAGCATCCACGTCAAAATGGAGAAACGACAACAAAAGCACAAGGGAGGTGCAGAGAAATTTTGGGAGAAAAAGATTAAGAATCTACAGGCGAATGCCTCAAAATGGGGCTGTAGTAGCTGCTTCAACATCAGCATTACCTGAAGTAGAGGAAGGAGGAGAGAATCAGAAGCAACAGCATGACAGGGAAGAAGCCGAGGAGGAGGAGAGTGACCATGACAGGGTGACTGTCCAGAAGAGGAAAAACCAGAGGCTAAGGACTCGGCTGAGTCTGACGGTAAATCCCCCTCCCTCTGTCCGCTTAGCGTGCACCTGACATGGCACCCCAGTCAGCTCCTTATGCGACAAAGTTTGGCCAACACTGGGCAGGACTTAAATTTGTTGGAGATGGCCCCGTCCCTAACTGGGACTACGTGGCAGAAGAACTGTTATTTCAGTCATCCTGGGTGAGTCCTATGGACATATATTCGTTCTTTGCTCTACCATACAAAGACTTTGAGCTGGTGTTCTACCAGGAAGCAACCCTCCAACACTTCCTGGAAGTCGCATCCGCAAAATCAAATGAGAAAAAAATGGCGAGAATGGAGTGTTGAATCGTCTGTAGCCATAGACGTTCTGACAATTGTTGTCAAGTTCTGGATGGGTAGAGTGTCTGACCATGACATAGAGCTCTACCTGAAAAGATACTGTGACATAATTCAGCCAGTCTACAAACCCCTTGACAAATTTGGAATATGGTACTGGGTCCGAAAATACATAGTCCGTATGCATATAGACACCTCTGGTTATTTTAAACATATACCTAACTCCATCTCTCTGCGTCCTACAAAGGCTGAATCATCCACACTGGCCAAATAACCAAGTGCTTCATCTGTCAATCTAGTGAACAAGTCAAGGATTTCCCCACAATGAAGTGTTGGCGATGTGGGAATCTGGGCCACAAAGCCAACTCCTGCCAGAGCGAGAGTGAATGCTCTCTGTGCGGTGAAAAAAGACACTTTTTTTCAGCTGTCCAAAATCTTTCGCCAATATGACTAAGGGCTTTGCTCAGCAAGGAGATTCCACCGCTCCCCCTCCCCACAGTGACCCCCAGCAAGGGCCGCAGCAACAGCCCGGAGGCCCGCCAAGGCAGCCTCTAAGTCAGCGTCCTGGTGAGAAGCAGCAACACCCTGCTACTCTGCGGCCTGGTGAGAAGCAACAACATTCAGCAACTCAGCGTCCTGGTGAGAAGCAGCAACATCCAGCAACTCAGCGTCCTGGTGAGAAGCAGCAACATCCAGCTACCCAGCGTCCTGGTGAGAAGCAGCAACATCCAGCTACCCTGCGTCCTGGTGGGAAGCAGCAACATCCAGCTACCCGGCGTCCTGGTGAGAAGCAGCAACATCCAGCTACCCGGCGTCCTGTGTGAGAAGCAGCACAATCCAGCTACTACCCGGCGACCTGGTGAGAAGCAGCAACATCCAGCACACTGCGTCCTGGTGAGAAGCAGCAACATCCACTACACTGCGTCCTGGTGAGAAGCAGCAACATCAAGCTACCCGGCGTCTGCGTGAGAAGCAGCAACATCCAGCTACCCGGCGTCCTGGTGAGAAGCAGCAACATCCAGCTACCCAGCATCCTGGTGGGAAGCAGCAACATCCAGCTACCCTCTAGCCTGGTGAGAAGCAGCAACATCCAGCTACCCTGCGTCCTGGTGAGAAGCAGCAACATCCAGCTACCCAGCGTCCTGGTGAGAAGCAGCAACATCCAGCTACCCTCTAGCCTGGTGAGAAGCAGCAACATCCAGCTACCCAGCAGCCTGAAAGATCGAAACATGCTCCAGCGCAGGGGTGAAACAGGGCCCCTAAGCGCTGCCTTATACATCCTGGCCATCAGCCCCCTGATCAAAACCATTAACTCGGACTGCCGCATATCTGGTACGTACGTTGGGCTTGCGCCAAAGGTTACTGCCATGGCATATGCAGACGATGTTACAGTAGTTACCTAAAACCAGATGGAGATGGATGTTTTAACAAATCGTTTAAGTTTATATGAGTTAGCTTCTGGTGCAAAGCTTAATCGTGACAAAACAGAGGGTGTTTGGATAGGAACGACACATGCAAAATGTGATGTTAACATTAAAGTAAGGATGAAATTAAAATCCTGGGTTTGACCATTTGTAATAAAGACTGTAGTGAAAGAAACTGGGAGAGTAAACTCAGCGACGTCAAACAATAAGTAAAAAATGGGAAAATAAAAACACTTATTATAAATCAAGAGTCAATTTTATCAAAACGATAAAAAAAATACTTTTATGTACTGTATACTAAATTAGCAAAATTATTGCAACTGCAGCTTCAAAATTTTATCAAATGTCAAGAAGTTGCAATTACATGACAGTGGAGCTATCTGCTCCACTGAACTCAAACGGTCATCTGCTCTCTCTACTTTGAGGAGGAACAGCTGGAACAGTGACATAACGTCAATCACCAGCAAAGTCATGACAACCAAATACATCCTCAGGCAGAATGACAAACAGGGACCAAAGACTCGACGGCCGCGTTCTCATGGAAACCATGCTCATGGGGGTCCGGCAGAAAATATGACAGCTACAGTAGCTTTTAAAACAGCAATATAGGACACCAATGTTAGTGATTTTTACGGTTTATCAGACCACAAATGAGACAAGAATTAATAAGCAGGACTAAAAAAGGACTATTTCCAGGATCGGAAATGCTTGTCTTGGGATTTTGACTGCACTAAGTGCACCTTGCACAATATTTGAATACAATATTTACGTCATTTACAGCTTTATCAATATTAGTTGTACATTTCTATTTTTATTCCCAACTTGTATATATTTTAAATTATTATTATATTATATCCTAATATTTCATGTATATTCTGTATGTGTGCCTGTTGTGTTGCTGCTGCAAAATTTTTGGGGTTCAATAAAGATCCATCTATCTATCTATCTATCCACCCACCCTCCCCAGTGTGCTCTCTGGAACAAAAGCTGGGGCTATTTAGTTCATAAAATGCATCTGTTTTGATTACATCAAATTAAAACATATCAGTCCCAGGAACAATGATTGCTGCAGGACATGAGGGTTTCTGACCAATATTTGTCATTGTTTTGTGGTTTTATTTGATTTCCAATAATACATACCGTATACATACATACATACATACATAC
>NC_045752.1:22891428-22891705 GCF_008692095.1 Etheostoma spectabile
ACATACATAGATACATACATACATACATACATACATACATACATTTGTATGAAGCAAGCATATTTGTCCACTCCCATGCTAGAAAGATTGTAAAACTATAGGCAAATATTTTGAACAGATACAAAATATATGATTCATCACGATTAAAAATGAAAAAAAAAAACGTTTATACTGTTCATCAATCCCAAGTGGGGAAATTACAATTTACACTCTGTCTTTGTTAGAAATCACTACACACAGTCCTGAAATACACACATGCTCAGGACCTATTCATGCA
>NC_045752.1:22891715-22891987 GCF_008692095.1 Etheostoma spectabile
GATGTCAGAGTGAGTGGGCTGCCAGTGCTGGACCAGCTATAAATAGACTTTATTGATCCCAAATTGGGATATTTCAGTGCTACAGCAGCAAAATACACACACGTATATACACACACACAGCACACATACAAAACATACAAGAAAAATGTGGTAGGAATGACTTCTTGTAGCTGTCATTGCTTGTAGCTGTAGTGCAACACCGAAGCTGTCGGAGCCTGTTAGAGAAGCTGCTCCTCTGGTGGACCAGTGTGGGGTGGAGAGGGTGGTCAGGG
>NC_045752.1:22891997-22895773 GCF_008692095.1 Etheostoma spectabile
TAGATAACAGTTTGTTCAGTGACCTCCTCTCCACCACAGCTTCAAATGTCTCCTTTTTGCAGCCAATAAACGAGCCAGCCCTTCAGATGAGCCCAATCCACAAAGTTGTTTCATCAATTGACAGCCCTATTACGTATGAAAGTTGTTGTGAATCTGCTACTTTGCATTGTGTAAAAAACTCTGAACAAAGCCTCTCTCATCTGTTATAATTGGTATCTGAAATTTGTTTCACAAATTGTTACCCTGTTTTCCTTCCTGAAAATGTATCTGCGTGAATCTACCTTGAATCAATCCTCCCTTTCTCTGGTGACTCTTTATCTATCTGATCTACCGTCATCCAAGTAAATGGGGCAGTGGTAGAAAATGTATATATATATATATTTGTTTGTGTCTTATTAAACCTTTAGAACATTGTGAACTGAACCCATGTCACTTTGTGAGTTGATTCTGAAAGCAGTTTCGAGATCTCGGAGAACAGAGGTCCAGCCAGTAGATGATAGGGTACAAACAACAAAATGACCGTATCAAAGTAATAGTAATAATTGTAGTAACTGCCTCCATGTGTTATCCTGACACTCAGTTATGTCAGAAGAGTGTTAGAAAAAAACGATCACGTGTTCTTTGATTTGATGAGGATAAAGAGAGGCTGGAGGTCCAATTGAGAATTAACAAAAGGTTTATTGAACAACATGAAGAGGATATGACCAAGACAAAAAGACACACAACATGATAACACTGCAGCTGACAGCGGACTTGGTCCATGCTTCTCCCTGATAGTCACATTAGATCAGTCCAGAAAATTTCTAAATCACACACATTTATTCCCTGCACCTGGGGGGCGGTTCCTTTTCACCTGGTCAATTTAAACCCATTCTCTTTGGTCCGTTGTTGGCATGGTAACGTGTTGAGGGCATCTCAATGGCCGTCTTTGCTGCCTGAGAAAAGTGTGGGTCACACCTCTAACATGCCCATTGGGGGTTCCTCAGGAACACAGATCAAAAGCTATCATGTAAATGAGAAAACCTCTCAAAAACACAGTTAATTAACATTGGATTGTCTTAGTCTAATCTAAGACACCAGCGGGTTGGAGACAGAAGATTACTTACCATATGTTACATGCCAGACTTGACCTGATCAATTCTTTAGAGTCAAAGGAACAGAGGGGGCAGGTGAGAGACAATAGGGCCGGTCTTAACCTCTTCTCAGAGACAAGGAATGAGAATTAGAATGCACATTTTCCTAACCTGACTGCAGCAAAAACAATGTATTTTTGTGAACACATTGTTTTCACAAAAAAGATTTTTTACTTTTTATAACTCAACAATAGTAACATTTGCCGTAAAGAGGCAACGTGTTTGGAATAGACTTCATCCATTCCCATTAAGCAGAACTTAAAATGGAATTACTGATCTTATACTGTATATAAAAACTCAGTATCTAAAGGTATCTAAATGAGCACAGTATCTTGTGCTAAAGTATCAGTAGCTACTGTGAGCCCTTAGATTCTTATTATTGCCCTAGTTATGCTTTGACATGTTTGTTAAAGCGGCAGATGTTTGATACCCTTTCAAAACACTGAAGACAATGTTCTATCATTCTTACTGTCATCTGCCAACACTGTAATGAAGTTTAAATGGACCGGGTTTTTTAACCCCTCTACCTGGGTGAAATTTAAGTATGTTTTCCATATCACCTGTTTAAGTAGTGTAATTACATAAAACATTCGTAAAAGAATATATTTCTACACCACAGGAAGCTTGCTTTTCAATTTAAAAATGACCACAGCCTTACTACCGAAAATGTCCGAACCCTCCTTAAAAATAAAGCACTTTTTCATAGTCAATGAAATGGAAATATATATTGAGTTATACAAATACTGCACGAACTGGTAACTTTGATGTAAACTGTCCTGATCACGATCAGGTTCATAATTGTATTTAGGAGTTGTATAAGAATAGGCTCTTGGTTTAATTTTCAAAAAACACCATATTTTTGTTGTGTTGCACACTGCTGCAGCTCTTCTTTTCTCCCTGTGTTGAGCTCTCTGTTTTAGCTACTGAGTGAGGCATCACACTTCTGTCTTTGTTGTGAGTTGCACATTTGCAGTAGCTAGGTAAGGACTACTAGCCAGTCAGAAGCAGAGTATGTCACAGAAGTAAAAGCTGGACTACAATAGAGCTGTTTGGAGCAGTTTGTGAACAGTGTTTTCTCTGGAAGATGGTAAGTCCTTTTGGGGTGGACTTGTGGCTTTTCCACTTTGTAAACCTAATACATGCACAAAAAAGATATATTACACAATAAAGGAAAGGGAAAAAGCAAAAAAAGCATATAATGAGCAGTTTAAATGTTTATTGTATACTTAAGTTGTGTCAGCTGGCTGACGTCTCTTCCTGGGGATACTGAGATATCCCTGATGCTGCTTGCCGCTGTGTCTTCAGACCATGGCTTGATTGAAGCATGACGCTTCCAGCAATAACTTCATCCTCTGATGGTTTCTCATACTGTGAAGCAACCTACTGAGACTTGGTGTTGTTTATAAAGTAATAGAAGACTACTGGAACGTGACAGGAGAAACCAAGGGCTGCTGACATTATTCCTATATATGTATATATATATATATATATATATATATATGTCTGTGACGCAAGTCATGTAGAATCAAAACCACAATCGCTACAAGGTACTGTCTAGACAATTAACTAGATGAAAAAAAATCTTAAAATAACTTTAATAATAAATTTAAAAAAAACTCAAATTTCAGTAATGACAGCAACTGTAATTAGATATATCCATCCTTGTCAATTAATTAAAATCACAATGTTGCATTAAGGACATTTTACAGGACTTAAAGTATTCCGGCACTGTGTTGGATCTCTGGCGTGTGAGGAAAGATAAATGAATTTGGGAACTTGCATGCGGTTTTATTTAAGTCAGCTGATTTCACCTACCAATCATATGAGAGGAATGCAGCTCTAATTAACGCAGAGGTTAAAGTACTCAGGTCTGGTGCTGGATTTCTGGGGTATGACTATTTTAGAAAAATAAATAAATTAAAGTCCACATGGGCACAAGCGGCTGAAATGGGTTTCCTCAGGAGGGTGGCTGGCGTCTCCCTTAGAGATAGGGTGAGAAGCTCAGTCATCCGAGAGGAGCTCGGAGTAGAACCGCTTCTCCTTTGCGTTGAAAGGAGCCAGTTGAGGTGGTTCGAACGTCCGAACGCCTCGGGATCCCCCAGTCGGAGCTGGTTGATGTGGCTCGGGAAAGGGAAGTTTGGGGTCTCTTACTGGAGCTGCTGCCCCCACGACCCGATAACTGATAAGCGGTCGAAGATGGATGGATGGATGGGATTTGTTTTTGATGTGCTTGGTTTAACCAATCATCCAACTTCCACCTACCAATGAAACGAGTCCTAGCCAATCAGATGCAAAGTAGGGCGGGCCCTTGCTGAAAAGCGAGAGTGTGTGGTCTCTGTGGTAACGCGGCTAAAAAATGTAGATAGTTAAGTTTAGTTGAGAAAGGAGTTAAAAACAAATGGCCCTGGGCATGAATAGAGGACAAGAGGAAAAAAGGTGGAGACGGGAAGCACCCGGCTGCAGCGTATGCTCAAGAAAGATACTCACTGTACGACAACACAGTACGTACTAGACACTAGATGCTAGTCATTAGATGCTAGTCACTAGATGCTAGCAAGGGGGTAAGCCTCTCCTCTCTAAGCGTAGCTCCAATGGCGCAATTTTAATGCTACGAAGCCATCACCTGCAGTTAGCATCCCATTG
>NC_045752.1:22895783-22896020 GCF_008692095.1 Etheostoma spectabile
ATTTTGGCGCCACTTTGACAGCGAATAACTTTACATCTGAAGTGATTCAAGACTATTTGTGCGTTTTTTATTTCTAAAGAAACACAACAATGTATAAAAGGCTCCATTACCTTGTAGCACACGTTATGGCTCCGTAGCAGACGTTTTTGTAAAAATAGGCTAACAATTGTGTCGTAACCACGCAACTTACCGTCACATGGTCAACAACTCACCGTATTGTCAGGAGAAGCTCGCAGA
>NC_045752.1:22896030-22896150 GCF_008692095.1 Etheostoma spectabile
TTACATCAGCTGTTTAGGTTTAATTACTAAGGTTAACTAGCATGTCAGTTAGCAGTAGTTAGCCTGTGTCTATGTTATAACATATACCGACACTCTCCGTCTCTACTGATTGGGAATGAT
>NC_045752.1:22896160-22896603 GCF_008692095.1 Etheostoma spectabile
CTTGGCACAGCTACCAGAAGACTTCCAACTTTCATACACATCACATTTACGTCGTCAAGCTCAGCCGTCACTGGAAGAGTGCTTCTATTTTCCTTCAACGGTCTTCATTCAGAACCACGGGATCTGTTGGTCCACTTCTTTAACTGTTAACTAATTAGATGCTAGTCACTACATGCTAGTCACTAGATGCTAGTCATTAGATGCTAGTCATTGAATGCTAGTCAGTAGATGCTAGTTATTAGATGCTAGTCATTAGATGCTAGTCACAAAGCTTTGTTCCGTGCACTCATACGAGTACGTCATATGTCATGCGAGTACTTTACCGGCATCGACAGCTGCGTCGTTGCTGACCGACCGCGTTGGTGATAAAAACAATACGTGTGTGCACGTTCATAGTGGAACATGATTGGTCATTAACGATGGCCACTGTGTAAAATGTATCT
>NC_045752.1:22896613-22896840 GCF_008692095.1 Etheostoma spectabile
CTGCCTTGACAAAGCTGTCTGTCTGGAATCAGCATGACCGTTATTTAAACTTAACGGCCTTGTCCCAGAGTTTAGACGTCTAGCTATTTGAAAAGATAAACAAAGCAAAGTTTTTGCTTGACTAATGTCAACATAGACAAAATCATAAATGTACTAATTTAATTCAATTCCAATTCAATTTTATTTATAGTATCAAATCACAACAAGAGTTATCTCAAGACACTTTA
>NC_045752.1:22896850-22897393 GCF_008692095.1 Etheostoma spectabile
AGGTCTAGACCACACTCCAGAATCCACAAGGACCCAACAGTTCCAGTAGTTTCCTCCTGTTTTTACTGGAAAAATGTACTGTTTTTATGATGACAACATCTAGAAAGTTTGGTTTTCACAATGATTCAATGTAGGATTATATTATTGCAATATGAAAATCTACCTTGACTCTTAATTTAATATATGACTGGAATAAGTAAAAATGTATCATTACATTGTTGGGACCCCCTTGTCCAAAAAAAGTTTGAGGCTCAGGATTTTTTTCCACTTTAAGCCCTGCATTTTATAATACTCTACTTTGCTATGACCCGTTCTCAACCCTGCAGTAAGTTGTATTACTTACCTTCAAGTGATGCTTTTTGTTTCCAAGATGCACAAAAAACACACGCACACACTCATGCACAGCCATCGACAAACAATACATTCTAGAGCATTTGTCTTTGTCTATGTCCTTGGTGAACAGGCTGCTGTACTACAGTGCAAAGCTCCTGAATAATATGTCACATAGTGCTTTTTACACACACAACCCCCCCCCCCCCCCCC
>NC_045752.1:22897403-22901320 GCF_008692095.1 Etheostoma spectabile
CACACACACACACACACACACACACACACACACACACACACACAGCAAGCCCAAATTGCATCTTCACTGTCTCCATATGTCCTTGGCGAGCAAGCTCAGCGGTTAGAACCAGAGCACAGGGCTGAAGGATAGCATGATACACAAAGCCTTTAAGCCCATTTAAATGTTTTTAGGGTGTATGACATGGGAGAGATGGCGTGTGTGTTCATGTGGGTGTATATACTGTACATGCGGTGGGTGTGAGCGGGGGAATTGGCATGTTGTTCTTGTCTGAGTCAGCATGAGCATTCTTTGATGCTGCTGAAAATTTGACACATTTGCGTGTTGTGTGCTGGCGCTTCGAAGCATGTTCTGGCTCAGTCTCAGTTTAATATTAAGTATTCTGAGCCACCAGAGCCAGCAGTGTGTGTCAATGGAACAGATTGACTTGAAAAAATTTAAGTTGGTTCTATTTCGTATAGGCCTCACCCTCTTAGGGCTACGCTACTGGGTCTATCCCTTCGTGCATGCGCAGTCGTAAAGATTTTCTTTCCCACCCTCGCGTGCTGCACGGGCTTTAACTACGTCATACTGTACATAGACAGAGCGGACCCGTTAATCAGCTCACATTTTTTCTTCAAGCTAGCAGTATGAGGACAATCTCGACTTCCAGCAATGCTCGCATCTGCCCCTCCTACCGGACCGGCTACGTCCTCCAGCCTGACTTCCCTCCCCGCTGTGGGGCTGCCTCGGTGCCACTCACGCTCTCACCCCCAACGCCTCCTGCCAGTTCTGCGACTGCCTGCCATCTAAAGAGCTTAACCGGCAGGCGGACGCTTTTGTGGTTTGTCAGGTTAGCGGGAAGGGGAGGGCAGCTGGGCAGACAGACGGGAATCTGGCGACACCCTGGATCCACCGGAGGAGTTTTCTTTTTGACGGGCACGAGTCAAATGGCTCAGTTTCCTTGGATAACACCTCCGTAACCGGCTGTCCCTCCTACCCCCTGGGAGGACTGGACCCCGAGACGGGCACCAATGTCCTCCCTCTATGGGTCTCCCCATCGCCAGAACAGCCAGGGGCTCCGCTTTGGCGGTCCTCCCCTCTGCCTAAGGCGGTTCCATCCTCCACCGCTAAGGCCCTCTGTTTGGATCTGCCAGAGGTCATCAAAAAGGAGGCAGACCAGAGAGGCACAGCCCTCCTGGCGGAGATCCCATCCCCCACTCTAGGCCTCTTGAGCGGGAATGTTTGCGCTCAGGACTCGCCCCCTCACGGGCTCCACTATGGCCGCGCTTCAGCCGTTCGTGGAGGAAGCTCTCTCCCAGCCCGGGAAACTGACGGCTCCCGTCTCTCGCTTCTATGATTCTATGAGATTAGGTGTAGCCCTAAAAGGTTCGGGCCACCTTATCCTAGATCATTAGGCTTAAGACAAAGCTGATGTTGGGAGCTGAGAAACAGGTTCGCTCTGTTTACATACAGTATCGGCGGACGTAGTTGAAGCCCGTGCTGGAAGCAAGGGCGGAAAATAAAAATTTTCACGACTGCGCATGCGTGAAGGGATAAACCCAATACCGTACCTTATACTCATAGAATCTGGAGTTACGCGTCTATCATTGTGACTATACACACATATGCATGTATACATGTACGTATATATGTGTGTGTGTCTGTTAGAAAGTGAGCCTGCACATATGTCTCTGTAAGTGTTTGACAGAGTAACACAGAATATATGAGTGTGCATGTTGGTCTTCCCCTGCTTACAGGGAAGAGCAGCACTTACTCAGTCAGCCTGATAAAGAGCGCATTATGGAAGCAATCCATTTGCCTGAAGAAGGCTTGCAGATGAAATAGAATAGTCAGGCTGCTGGGGGAAAGCGAATACAATTTGACGCATTACTCAACATGTCAAAAAGTATTTTTTCCAATTTATTCTGCGTAACTTTGGGAGAGTTAGAGGGGCATTTGTTTTGAGAGCAGCTAGCGGAGCCCAGTGGTGCTGAGAGGGATGGAGGGAGGAGGAGAGAAAGAAGAAGGCAGAGGGTGAAAAAAAACTGGCAAAGACTTTATGCTTTAAAAGTTGCGCTAGGCAAGGTTTTATGTAAAAGGAAAAACACCCATTTTAGCCTAAATCACAAAATAGGCTGTAGAAGAAAAAGCTTGCAAAGCTCCCTGCACATAAAGACAGTACATTGACCCCATTTAGCCAAATTAAAGAACAACTTCCATACTTTTAACCGTTAAAACTCTGTGTTTTTGTATTTGCATGCTTTATTTCTTCTTTCTTTAAAATGACTGTATTATCAGATATAAGGTTGTCTGGTAAATTCAGATGATGGGTATGACATCTCCGCACTTGGCAGACGTGAGAGAGACAGATTCAAATCAACGGAGGCAGAGATATCTTGAAATGTAGTCCCTAGTTTGGATCAAGCTGCAAAGCTTCTCGGTTTCGTATGTGACTTCCTCTGTTTGGTATGCCCAGTGACTCAAACACTTCCTGTCAAAAAGTCTATTTATGTCTGGTACTCTGTCTGGTTTTGGCAGTGCACCAATCCATCATGCTAGTCAGCTTAGCCCGTGTAGCCAAGTTAGTCCAGCTCAATGGAAAACAACTTGTGTCAAGACCATCTGCCAACACAACACTTACCACTAAATCTCCTTTTGCGAAGGGTAAACAATGGACTTTTATACTATTCTGTATCTGTAAACCCTTGCAATGAATTCAAACTTAAAAGGTGCAATTTGTAATACTAACAGCTGTTTAAAATAGTTGTATGCAACTATTGTTTGTTGCATGTAATGTTATTGTATGTAATGTAGTACAAATTCAAAATACTGGAGAGAGCATGGGGGTAAGCCTCTCCTCTCTTAGTGAAGCAAGGGTGCCATTGTAATGCCACAAAGCCATCACCTGAAGTTAGCATCCCATTAACTGCCATTCATTTTGGCGCCACTTTGACAGTGGGATGCTGAGACGGGGAGAGCGATTTTTAGAGCCACGAGATTCCATGTATTCTCAAGGATCATCAGGTTTGAAGACTGTGAGTCAAGACCTGTTAGACGGTGAGGGGGACAAGTTGCCAGCCATCCGCACTGGGTGGACCGGTTTCCCTGTCTTTACAACCCTGGGCCCAGTGTAACTGTGGACAAAAGGCTTGTGGGGTTTAGAGTAGGGTGACCAGACGTCCCCGGTTTCCGGGGACAGTCCCCGATTTTGGCGACCTGTCCCCGGCTGGATCTGTCCCCAGAAATGTCCCCGGTTTTCACTGTGACTGACAGACCCAAAATTGGAATGAAAGAAAGAAAATACTGACAAAACGTAGCTGATGGTCGCACACCCAACACACGCAGGCTCCAGACCGCCAGAGCCAGCGGTGCTCAGGACGTTTTAGAAGCCGTGTTTTACGATGCTAAAATCACTGATTATTACAAGGAGTCTGGTGGGTTTAGCGAACGCAATTTTGGACTTTTATGTTTTAAAAAAGGATCTTAATCTTTAACAGAAAGGTCGACTCCTTAGAAATCCTTTCCATAATGTTGTCAGACACTTAGAATATTAATCTGAGTCTGTTAGCAGCAAACAAGCACTTTTTGAACGAAATACAAGCTGACATATCTATAACTACATGTAGTTGTTTCTGCCGACTGCAGCGATCTCGTTTAATATCAATGTCAAAGGAAAATATGTCCTCAGTAGTTTTTATTGTATTGATCTCAATGAGTGCTGCAGAAACAAGCCTTGAGCAATAAGCAAAAGCTGTCAGATAATGTAGGTCAGTACATTACAACATTATGAAATATTGGAGGGGGGGGGGAAAAACTTTCTATCTTGAAATATTAGGACTATTAGGACTTTCTATTTTGAAATATTAAGGCTTTCTATCATGAAATATTAGGACTTTTTATCCTGAAGTATTAGGATTTTTTATCTTGAAATATTA
>NC_045752.1:22901330-22901427 GCF_008692095.1 Etheostoma spectabile
TCTTGAAATATTAGGACTTTCTAGCTTGAAATATAAGGTCTATTAGGACTTTCTATTTTGAAATATTAAGACTTTCTATCTTGAAATATTAGGACTT
>NC_045752.1:22901452-22915412 GCF_008692095.1 Etheostoma spectabile
AGTCTTAATATTTCAAATTAGAAAGCCTAATATTTCAGCTAGAAGTCCTAATATTTCAAGATAAGTCTTAATATTTCAAAATAGAAAGTCCTAATAGCACCTTATATTTCAAGCTAGAAAGTCCTAATATTCAAGATAGAAAGTCTTATATTTCAAGATAAAAAATCCTAATACTTCAGGATAAAAAGTCCTAATATTTCATGATAGAAAGCCTTAATATTTCAAAATAGAAAGTCCTAATAGTCCTAATATTTCAAGATAGAAAGTCTTAATATTTCAAGATAGAAAGTCTCAATATTTCATAATGTTGTAATGTTTACTGACCTACTGACAGCTTTTGCTTTATTGCTCAAGGCTTGTTTCTGCAGCAGCTCATTGAGAATCAGATACAATAAAAACTACTGAGGACATATTTTCCTTTGACATTGATATTAAACGAGATCGCTGCAGTCGGCAGAAACAAGCTACAATGTAAGTTAATAGGATAATTGTCCAGCTTGTATTTACGTTCATAAAAGTGCTTGTTTAGCTGCTAACAGACTCAGATTAATATTCTAAGTGTCTGACAACATTATGGAAAGGATTTCTAAGGAGGTCGACCTTTCTGTTAAAGATTAAGATCCTTTTTTAAAACATAAAAGTCCACAAAATTGCGTTCGCTAAACCCACCACCCCAGTAAATAATCAGTGATTTTAGCATCGTAAAACACGGCTTCTAAAACGTCTCTGAGCACCGCTGGCTCTGGCGGTCTGGAGCCTGCGTGTGTTGGGTGTGCGACCATCAGCTACGTTTTGTCAGTATTTTCTTTCTTTCATTCCAATTTGGGTCTGTCAGTCACAGTGAAAACCGGGGACATTTCTGGGGACAGACCCAGCCGGGACAGGTCGCCAAAATCGGGGACTGTCCCCGGAAACCGGGGACGTCTGGTCACCCTACTCTAAACCCACAAGCCTTTTGTCCACATTTACACTGGGCCCAGGGTTGTAAAGACAGGGAAACCGTCCACCCAGTGCGGATGCTGCACTTGTCCCCCTCACCGTCTAACAGGTCTTGACTCACAGTCTTCAAACCTGATGATCCTTGAGAATACATGGAATCTCGTGGCTCTAAAAATCGCTCCTCCCTCTCAGCATCCCACTGTCAAAGTGGCCCAAAATGAATGGCAGTTAATGGGATGCTAACTTCAGGTGATGGCTTTGTGGCTTACAATGGCACCCTTGCTTCACTAAGAGAAGGCTTACCCCCATGCTCTCTCCATTTTTGAATTGTACTACATTACATACAATACATTACATGCAACAACAATAGTTGCATACAACTATTTTAACAGCTGTTAGTATTACAAATTGCACCTTTTAAGTTTGAATTCATTGCAAGGGTTTACAGATACAGAATAGTATAAAAGTCCATTGTTTACCCTTCGCAAAAGGAGATTTAGTGGTAAGTGTGTGTTGGCAGGGTCTTGACACAAGTTGTTTTCCATTGAGCTGGACTAACTTGGCTACACGGGCTAAGCTGACTAGCATGATGGATTGGTGCACTGCCAAACCCGACAGATTACCAGACATAATAGACTTTTTGACAGGAAGTGTTTGAGTCACTGGGCATACCAACAGAGAAGTCCACTACGAAACCGAGAGCTTTGCACTTGATCCAAACTAGGGACTACATTTCAAGATCCTCTGCCTCCGTTGATTTGAATCTGTCTCTCTCACGTCTGCAAGTGCGGAGATGTCATACCCATCATCTGAATTTACCAGACAACCTTATATCTGATAAGTCATTTTAAAGAAGAAGAAATAAAGCATGCAATACAAAAACACAGAGTTTTAACGGTTAAAAGTATGGAAGTTGTTCTTTAATTTGGCTAAATGGGGTCAATGTACTGTCTTTATGTGCAGGGAGCTTTGCAGCTTTTTTCTTCAACAGCCTATTTTGTGATTTAGGCTAAAATGGTGTTTTTCCTTTTACATAAACCTTGCCTAGCGCAACTTTTAAAGCATAAAGTCTTGGCCAGTTTTTTTTTCACCCCTGCCTTCTTCTTTCTCTCCTCCTCCCTCCATCCCTCTCAGCACCACTGGCTCCGCTAGCTGCTCTCACAAATGCCCTCTAACTCTCCCAAAGTTACCAGAATAAATTGGAAAAAATACTTTTTGACATGTTGAGTAATGCGTCAAATTGTATTCGCTTTCCCCAGCAGCCTGACTATTCTATTTCATCTGCAAGCCTTCTTCAGGCAAATGGATTGCTTCCATAATGCGCTCTTTATCAGGCTGACTGAGTAAGTGCTGCTCTTCCCTGTAGCAGGGGAAGACCAACATGCACACTCATATATTCTGTTGACTTCCTGTCAAACACTTACAGAGACATATGTGCAGGCTCACTTCTAACAGACCCCACACACTATATACGTACATGTATACATGCATATGTGTGTATAGTCCAATGATAGACGCGTAACCCCAGATTCTATGAGTATAAGGTACGGTATTGGGTTTATCCCTTCACGCATGCGCAGTCGTGAAAATTTTATTTTCCGCCCTTTTCCACACGGGCTTCAACTACGTCCGCCGATACTGTATGTAAACAGAGCGAACCTGTTTCTCAGCTCCCAACATCAGCTTTCTTAAGCCTAATGATCTAGGATAAGGTGGCCCGAACCTTTTAGGGCTACACCTAATCTCATAGAATCATAGAAGCGAGAGACGGAGCCGTCAGTTTTCCCGGGCTGGGAAGAGCTTCCTCCACGAACGGCTGAAGCGCGGCCATAGTGGAGCCCGTGAGGGGCGAGTCCTGAGCGCAACCATTCCGCTCAAGAGGCCTAGAGTGGGGGATGGATCTCCGCCAGGAGGGCTGTGCCTCTCTGGTCTGCCTCCTTTTTGATGACCTCTGGCAGATCCAAACAGAGGCCTTAGCGGTGGAGGATGGACCGCCTTGGCAGAGGGGAGGACCGCCAAAGCGGACCCCTGGCTGTTCTGGCGATGGGGAACCCATAGAGGAGACATTGGTGCCCGTCTCGGGGTCCAGTCCTCCCAGGGGGTAGGAGGGACAGCCGGTTACGGAGGTGTTATCCAAGAACTGAGCCATTTGACTCGTGCCCGTCAAAAAAGAAACTCCTCCGGTGGATCCAGGGTGTCGCCAGATTCCCGTTGTTCTGCCCAGCTGCCCTCCCCTTCCCTAACCTGACAAACCACAAAAGCGTCCGCCTGCCGGTTAAGCTCTTTAGATGGCAGGCATCGCAGAACTGGCAGGAGGCGTGGGGGTGAGAGCGTGAGTGGCACCGAGGCAGCCCCACAGCGGGAGGGAAGTCAGGCTGGAGGACGTAGCCGGTCCGGTAGGAGGGCAGATGCGAGCATTGCTGGAAGTCGAGATTGTCCTCATACTGCTAGCTTGAAGAAAAAATGTGAGCTGATTAACGGGTCCGCTCTGTCTATGTACAGTATGACGTAGTTAAAGCCCGTGCAGCACGCAGGGTGGGAAAGAAAATCTTTACGACTGCGCATGCACGAAGGGATAGACCCGTAGCGTAGCCCTAAGAGGGTGAGGCCTATACGAAATAGAACCAACTTAAATTTTTTCAAGTCAATCTGTTCCATTGACACACACTGCTGGCTCTGGTGCTCAGAATACTTAATATTAAACTGAGACTGAGCCAGAACATGCTTCGAAGCGCCAGCACACAACACGCAAATGTGTCAATTTTCAGCAGCATCAAGAATGCTCATGCTGACTCAGACAAGAACAACATGCCAATTCCCCCGCTCACACCCACCGCATGTACAGTATATCCACCCACATGAAACACACCGCCATCTCTCCCATGTCATACACCCTAAAACATTTAATGGGCTTAAAGGCTTTGTGTATCATGCTTCCTTCAGCCCTGTGCTCTGGTTCTAACCGCTGAGCTTGCTCGCCAAGGACATATGGAGACGTGAAGATGCAATTTGGGCTTGCTGTGTTTGTGTGTGTGTGTGTGTGTGTGTGTGTGTGTGTGTGTGTGTGTGGGGGGGGGGGGGGGGGGGGTGTTGTGTGTGTAAAAGCACTATGTGACATATTATTCAGAGCTTTGCCCTGTAGTACAGCAGCCTGTTTCACCAAGGACATAGACAAAGACAAATGCCTAGAATGTATTGTTTGCTCGATGCTGTGCATGAGTTGTGCGTGTGTTTTTTGTGCATCTGGAACAAAAAGCATCACTTGAAGGTAAGAATACAACTTACTGCAGGGTTGAGAACGGGTCATGCAAAGTAGAGTATTATAAAATGCAGGGCTTAAAGTGGAAAAAATCCTGAGCCTCAAACTTTTTTGGACAAGGGGGTCCCAACAATGTAATATACATTTTTACTTATTCCAGTCATATATTAAATTAAGAGTACAAGGTAATTTTCATATTGCAATAATTATCCTACTATTGAATCATTGTGAAACCAAACTTTCTAGATGTTGTCATCATAAAAACAGTACATTTTTCCAGTAAAAACAGGAGGAACTACTGGAACTGTTGGGTCCTTGTGGATTCTGGAGTGTGGTCTAGACCTACTCTATCTGTAAAGTGTCTTGAGATAACTCTTGTTGTGATTTGATACTATAAATAAATTGAATTGGAATTGAATTAAATTAGTACATTTATGATTTTGTCTATGTTGACATTAGTCAAGCAAAAACTTTGCTTTGTTTATCTTTTCAAATAGCTAGACGTCTAAACTCTGGGACAAGGCCGTTAGTTTAAATAACGGTCATGCGATTCCAGACAGACAGCTTTGTCAAGGCAGTTGGGCTTTAGATACATTTTACACAGTGGCCACGTAATGACCAATCATGTTCCACTATGAACGTGCACACACGTATTGTTTTTATCACCAACGCGGTCGGTCAGCAACGACGCAGCTGTCGATGCCGTAAGTACTCGCATGACATATGACGTACTCGTATGAGTGCACGAACAAAGCTTTGTACTAGCATCTAATGACTAGCATCTAATAACTAGCATCTACTAACTAGCATCAATGACTAGCATCTATGACTAGCTCTTGACTAGCATGTGTGACTAGCATCTAATTAGTTAACAGTTAAAGAAGTGACCAACAGATCCCGTGGTTCTGAATGAAGACCGTTGAAGGAAAATAGAAGCCCTCTTCCAGTGACGGCTGAGCTTGACGACGTAAATGTGATGTGTATGAAAGTTGGAAGTCTTCTGGTAGCTGTGCCAGAGAAATCTCAATCATTCCCATCAGTAGAGACGGAAGATTGTCGGTATATGTTATAACATAGACACAGGCTAACTACGCTAACTGACCTATCAGTTACCTTAGTATTAAACCTAAACGGCTGATGTAAGTCAAAAACTGTTCGCGAGCTTCTCCTGACAATACGGTGATTGTTGACCATGTGACGGTAAGGTTCGTGGTTACGACACAATTGTTAGCCTATTTTACAAAAACGTCTGCTACGGAGCCATAACGTGTGCTACAAGGTAATGGAGCCTTTTATACATTGTTGTGTTTCTTTAGAAATAAAAAACGCACAAATAGTCTTGAATCACTTCAGATGTAAGTTATTCGCTGTCAAAGTGGCGCCAAAATGAATGGCAGTCAATGGGATGCTAACTGCAGGTGATGGCTTTCGTAGCATTAAAATTGCGCCATTGGCTACGCTTAGAGGGAGAGCTTACCCCCCTTGCTAGCATCTAGTGACTAGCATCTAATGACTAGCATCTAGTGTCTAGTACGTACTGTGTTGTCGTACAGTGAGTATCTTTCTTGAGCATACGCTGCAGCCGGGTGCTTCCCGTCTCCACCTTTTTTCCTCTTGTCTCTATTCCATGCCCAGGGCCATTTTTTAACTCCTTTCTCAACTAAACTTAACTATCTACATTTTTTAGCCGCGTTACCACAGAGACCACACACTCTCGCTTTTCAGCAAGGGCCCGCCCTACTTTGCATCTGATTGGCTAGGACTCGTTTCATTGGTAGGTGGAGTTGGATGATTGGTTAAACCAAGCACATCAAAAAAATCCCATCCATCCATCCATCTTCGACCGCTATCATTTATCGGGTCGTGGGGGCAGCAGCTCAGTAAGAGACCCCAAACTTCCCTTTCCCGAGCCACATCAACCAGCTCCGACTGGGTATCCCGAGGCGTTCGGGAACGTTCGAACCACCTAACTGCTCCTTTCAACGCAAAGGGAAGCGGTTCTACTCCAGCTCCTCTCGATGACTGAGCTTCTCACCCTATCTCTAAGGGGACGCCAGCCACCCTCCTGAGGAAACCCATTTCAGCCGCTTGTGCCCATGTGGACTTTAATTTATTTATTTTCTAAAATAGTCATACCCCAGAAATCCAGCACCAGACCTGAGTACTTTAACCTCTGCGTTAATTAGAGCTGCATTCCTCTCATATATTGGTAGGTAATCAGCTGCTTAAATAAAACCGCATGCAAGTTCCCAATTCATTTATCTTTCCTCACACGCCAAGATCCAACACAGTGCCGAATACTTTAAGTCCTTGTAAAATTGCTTAATGCACATTGTGATTTTAATTAATTGACAAGGATGGATATATCTAATTACAGTTGCTGTCATTACTGAAATTGATTTTTTTTTTTAAATTTATTATTAAAGTTATTTTAAGATTTTTTTTTCATCTAGTTAATTGTCTAGACGTCCTTGTAGCGATTGTGGTTTTGATTCTACATGACTTGCGTCCACAGACATATATATATATATATAATATATATACATATATAGGAATATGTCAGCAGCCCTTGGTTTCTCCTTGTCACTTTCCAGTAGTCTTCTATTACTTTATACAACACCAAGTCTCAGGTTGCTTCACAGTATGAGAAACCATCAGAGGATGAAGTTATTGCTGGAAGCGTCATGCTTCAACAAGCCATGGTCTGAAGACACAGCGGCAAGCAGCATCAGGGATATCTCAGTACCCCAGAAAGAGACTCAGCCAGCTGCACACAACTTAAGTATACAATAACATTTAAACTGCTCATTATATGCTTTTTTTGCTTTTTTTCCCCTTTCCTTTATTGTGTAATATATCTTTTTTGTGCATGTATTAGGTTTACAAAGTGGAAAGCCACAGTCCACCCCAAAAGGACTTACCATCTTCCAGAAAACACTGTTCACAAACTGCTCCAAACAGCTCTATTGTAGTCCAGCTTTTACTCTCTGTGACATACTCTGCTTCTGACTGGCTAGTAGTCCTTACCTAGCTACTGCAATGTGCAACTCACAACACAAGACAGAAGTGTGATGCCTCACTCAGTAGCTAAACAGAGAGCTCAACACAGGGAGAAAAGAAGACTGCAGCAGTGTGCACACAACACAAATATTGTGTTTTTTTGAAATTAAACCAAGAGCCTTTCTTAACAACTCCTAAATACAATTATGAACCTGATCGTGATCAGGACAGTTTACCAAAGTTACCAGTTCGTGCGTATTTGTATAACTCAATATATATTTCCATTTCATTGACTATGAAAAGTGCTTATTTTTAAGGAGGGTTCGGACATTTTCGGTAGTAAGGCTGTGTCATTTTTAAATTGAAAAGCAAGCTTCCTGTGGTGTAGAAATATATTCTTTACGAGGTTTTATGTAATTACACTACTAAACAGGTGATATGAACATACTTATTTCACCCAGGTAGAGGGTTAAAAAAACCCGGTCCATTTAAACTTCATTCAGTGTTGGCAGATGACAGTAAGAATGATAGAACATTTGTCTCAGTGTTTTGAAAGGGTATCAAACATCTGCCGCTTTAACAAACTGTCAAAGCATAACTAGCATATAAGAACTAAGGGCTCACAGTAGCTACTGATACTTTAGCACAAGTACTGTGCCTCATTTAGATACCTTTAATACTGAGTTTTTATATACAGTATAAGATCATAATTCCATTTTAATTTCTGCTTTAATGGGAATGGTGAAGTCTATTCCAAACACGTTGCCATCTTTACGGCAAATGTTACTATTGTTGAGTTTATAAAAAGTAAAAAATCTTTTTTGTGAAAACAATGTGTCACAAAATACATTGTTTTTGCTGCAGTCAGGTTAGGAAAATGTGCATTCTAATTCTCATTCCTTGTCTCTGAGAAGAGTTAAGACCGGCCCTATTGTCTCTCACCTGCCCCCTCTGTTCCTTTGGACTCTAAAGAATTGATCAGGTCAAGTCTGCATGTAACATAGGGTAAGTATCTTCTGTCTCCAACCCGCTGGTGTCTTAGATTAGACTAAGACAATCCAAGTTTATTAACTGTGTTTTTGAGAGGTTTTCTCATTTACATGTAGCTTTTGATCTGTGTTCCTGAGGAACCCCCAATGGGCATGTTAGAGGTGTGACCCACACTTTTCTCAGGCAGCAAAGACGGCCATTGAGATGCCCTCAAACACGTTACCATGCCAACAACGGACCAAAGAGAATGGGTTTAAATTGACCAGGTTAAAAGAACCGCCCCAGGTGCAGGGAATAAATGTGTGGTGATTTAAAATTTTCTGGACTGATCTAATGTGACATCAGGGAGAAGCATGGACCAAGTCCGCTGTCAGCTGCAGTGTTATCATGTTGTGTGTCTTTTTGTCTTGGTCATATCCTCTCCTGTTGTTCAATAAACTTTTTTGTAATTCTCAATGGACCTCCAGCCTCTCTTTATCCTCATCAAATCAAAGAACACGGATCGTTTTTTTCTAACACTCTTCTGACATAACTGAGGTGTCAGGATAACACATGGAGGCAGTTACTACAATATTACTATTACTTTGATACGGTCATTTTGTTGTTTGTACCCTATCATCTACTGCTGGACCTCTGTTCTCCGAGATCTCGAAACTGCTTTCAGAATCAACTCACAAAGTGACATGGGTCAGTCACAATGTTCTAAAGGTTTAATAAGACACAACAAATATATTATATATATACATTTTCTACCACTGCCCCATTTACTTGGATGAGGAGATCAGATAGATAAGAGTCACCAGAAGGGAGGATTGATTCAAGGTAGATTCACGCAGATACATTTTCAGGAAGGAAAACAGGGTAACAATTTGTGAAACAAATTCAGATACCATTTAACAGATGAGAGAGGCTTTGTTCATTGTTTTTATACACATGCAAGTAGCAGATTCACAACAACTTTCATACGTAATAGGGCTGTCAATTGATGACCACTTTGTGGATTGGGCTCATCTGAAGGGCTGGCTTCGTTTTAGGCTGCAAAAAGGAGACATTTGAAGCTTGTGTGGAGAGGAGTTCACTGAACAAACTGTTATTATCATGGATAACCCTACCACCCTCTCCACCCCACACTGGTCCACCGAGGAGGCAGCTCCTCTAACAGGCTCCGACAGCTTCGGTGTTGCACTACAGCTACAAGCAATGACAGCTACAAGAAGTCATTCCTACCACATTTTTCGGTATGTTTGTATGTGTGCTGTGTGTGGGTATATACGTGTGGTGTTTTTGCTGCTGTAGCACTGAAATATCCCAATTTGGATCATAAAGTCTATTTATAGCTGGTCCACCTGGCAGCCGACTCACTCTGACATCTCTCCATTGTGTCATGATAGTCCTGAGCAGGTGTGTATCAGGACTGTGTGTGTGATTTCTAACAAAGACAGAGTGTAAATTGTAATTTCCCCACTTGGGATTGATGAACAGTATAAACGTTTTTTTTTTTTTCATTTTTAATCGGGATGATCATAATTTTTGTATTGTTCAAATATTGCCTTTAGTTTTACAATCTTTCTAGCATGGGAGTGGACAATATGCTTGCTTCATACAATGTATGTATGTATGTATGAGTATGTTATGTATCTATGTAGTATGTATGTATGTATGTATGTGTATGTATGTATACCGGTATGTATTATTGGAAATCAAATAAAACCACAAAACAATGACAAATATTGGTCAGAAACCCTGCATGCCTGCAGCAATCATGTTCCTGGGACTGATATGTTTTAATTTGATGTAATCAAACAGATGCATTTATATGAACTAAATAGCCCCAGCTTTTGTTCCAGAGAGCACACTGGGGAGGGTGGGTGGATAGATAGTAGATAGATGGATCTTTATTGAACCCCAAAAATTTTTGCAGCAGCAACCAACAGGCACACATACAGAATATACATGAAATATTGGAATAATATAATAATAATTTAAAATATATCAAGTTGGGAATAAAATAGAAATGTACAACTAATTTGATAAGCTGTAAAGACGTAATATTGTATTCAAATATTGTGCAAGGTGCACTAGTGCAGTCAAATCCCAAGACAAGCATTTCCGTCCTGGAAATAGTCCTTTTTTAGTCTGCTTATTAATTCTTGTCTCATTTGTGGTCTGATAAACCGTAAAATCACTAACATTGGTGTCCCTATATTGCTGTTTTAAAAGCTACTGTAGCTGTCATATTTTCTGCCGGACCCCATGAGCATGGTTTCCATGAACGCGCCGTCGAGTCTTTGTCCCTGTTTGTCATCCTGCCTGAGGATTATTTGTTTGTCATGACTTTGCTGGTGATTGACGTTATGTCACTGTTTCCAGCTGTTCCCCTCAAAGTAGAGAGAGCAGATGACCGTTTGAGTTCAGTGGAGCAGATAGCTCCACTGTCATGTAATTGCAACTTCTGACATTTGTAAAATTTTGAAGCTGCAGTTGCAATAATTTGCTAATTTAGTATCAGTACATAAAGTATTTTTTATCGTTTTGATAAAATTGACTCTTGATTTATAATAAGTGTTTTTATTTTCCCATTTTTACTTATTGTTTGACGTCGCTGATTTTACTCTCCCAGTTTCTTCACTAACTAAGTCTTTATTACAATGGTCAAACACAGGATTTTAATTTCATCCTTACTTTAATGTTAACATCACATTTGCATGTGTTTTCCTATCCAAACACCCTCTGTTTTGTCACTGATTAGCTTTGCACCAGAAGCTACCTCATAATACTTAACGATTGTTAAAACATCCATCTCCATCTGGTTTTAGGTAACACTACTGTAACATCGTCGCGCATAGCCATGGCAGTAACCTTTGCGCAACCCAACGTACGTACCAGATATGCGGCAGTCCGAGTTTAATGGTTTTTGATCAGGGGCTGATGGCCAGATGTATAGGCACGCGCTTAGGGCCCTGTTTCAACCCCTGCGCTGGAGCATGTTTCGATCTTGTCAGGCTGCTGGTAGTGGATGTTGCTCGCTTCTCACCAGCTGAGGGTACTGGATGTGCTGCTTCCCACCAGACCTGGTACTGGATGTGCGTCTCTCACCAGGAGCAGTAGCTTTGATGTTGCTGCTTTTCACCAGGCTGAGGTGTAGCTGGATGTTGCTGCTTCTCACCAGGACGCAGGGTAGCTGGATGTTGTGCTTCTCACCAGCTAGAGGGTAGCTGATGTTGCTGCTTCCACCAGGATGCGGGTAGCTGATGTTGCTGCTTCTCACCAGGACGCCGGGTAGCTGTGGTTGCTGCTTCCACCAGACGCCGGGTAGCTTGATTTGCTGCTTCTCACCAGACGCAGTGTACTGGATGGTTGCTGCTTCTCACCAGGACCAGTGTGCTGATGTTGCTGCTTTCCCATCAACTAGTCCCGGTATGCTGGATGTTGCTGCTTCTCACCAGACGCCGGGGGTAGCTGGATGTTCGCTGCTTCTCACCAGGACGCCGGGGGTGTAGGATGTTGCTGCTTCCCACCAGGACGCGGGTAGCTGGATTTTTTGCTGCTCTCACCAGACGGCTGGTAGCTGATGTGCTTCTCACCAGACGTGAGTTGCTGGATGTTGCTGCTTCTCACCAGGACGCTGAGTTGCTGAATGTTGTTGCTTCTCACCAGGCCGCAGATGTAGCAGGTTTTGCTGCTTCTCACCAGGACGTGACTTAGAGCTGCCTTGGCGGCCTCCGGCTGTTGCTGCGGCCTTTCTGGGGTCACTGTGGGGAGGGGGACGGTGGATCTCCTTCTAGAGCAAAGCCCTTAGTCAGAGGGCGAAAGATTTTGGACAGCTGAAAAAAAGTGTCTTTTTTCACCGCACAGAGCGCATTCACTCTCGCTTCTGGCAGGAGTTGGCTTTTGGCCCAGATTCCCACATCGCCAACACTTCATTGTGGGAAATCCTTGACTGTTCACTAGATTGACAGAAGAAGCACTTGGTTATTTGGCCAGTGTGGATTGATTCACCTTTGTAGGACGCAAGGAGATGGAGTTAGGTATATGTTTTAAAATAAACCAGGAGGTGTCTATATGCATACGGACTATGTATTTTCGGACCCAGTACCATATCCAAATTTTGTCAAGGGGTTTGTTAGACTGCTGAATTATTCACAGTATTCTTCAGGTAGAGCTCTATGTCATGGTCAGACACTCTACCCAGCCAGAACTTGACAACAATTGTCAGAACGTCTGGGCTACAGACGATTCAACCCCCATTCTCTCATTTTTTTCTCATTTGATTTGCGGATGCGACTTCCAGGAAGTGTTTGGAGGGTTGCTTCCTGGTAAACACCAGCTCAATTCTTTGTATGGTAGAGCAAAACGAATATATGTCCATAGGACTCACCCAGTGACTGAATAACAGTTCTTCTGCCACGTATTCCCAGTTAGGGACTGGGTCCATCTCCAACAAATTTAGTCGCGCCCAATGTTGGCCAAACTTTGATCGCATAAGGAGCTGACTGGGGTGCCATGTCAGGTGCCAGCGCTAGCGGACAGAGAGGGGGATTTACCTCAGACCAGCCGGAGTCCTTCCTCGGGTTTTTTCCCTTCTGGACTTCACCCTGTCATGGTCACTCTCCTCCTCCTCGGCTATCTTCCCTGTCATGGCTGTTGCTTCTGATTCTCTCCTCCTCCTCTACTTCAGGTAATGCTGTGTTGAGCAGCTACTACAGCCCAATTTGAGGGCATTCGCCTGTAGATTCTTAATCTTTTTCTCCCAAAATTTCTCTGCCCTCCCTTGTGCTTTTGTTGTCGTTTCTTCCATTTTGACGTGGATGCTAAACTCCCAGCATAAGCATAACTGTACACGCTTGTGTCCTCAGGGCCAGGAGTGAGGAAGGGGAATCCGGATTTGTTTTGGTCAGGCCATTGCCAAACACAAAATTAACCAATGGGCCGCTGCAGTTCTTTACGGTATGCCATCTGGCCAGTCCCAGCCCTGTTTCGAAGCCAGCAGTAGACACTGAAACAGAGGCCAGGGCCAAAACGTGATCTATGTTGGCTACAGTGCCCCCTAATGACCAATTTGTACAGACCCTCAGAGGGGCATGTCAAAGCAGCACAGTTTCATGCTATTAGCATTTACTGTGGACAGAGATTCACAGAAGTTGTTTGGTTCAAGATGGCGCAGTTTGTGCAGTTAGTTATCGCCCACCAAATTTTCTATGTTTTTTAGCTGTTGTTCCAAAGTTGTTGACAAGCCGTTTGTGGGATTCAATATTCCTGTGGTGTTGCCCCTCAAACACGCATCTTGGCCCCACCTTGGATCTCATTATCTCCTACAGTCTAGCTGCCAGACAGAAGTGCTGTGAAGGTGGTGAAGACACACCTCTCTCTTGTGGCCATAGCTACCGTTGCATGAACCTAGAGTGTTATTAATACTACTTCGTCGTGAATCCATGGACCCTCTGCCTAACAGATGTTCAACCATACCTGTGAGAAGTTTTCTCTGTTATTGGCCAAGTACATCTGTCAGCAATACGCCAGTGTTGATTTTAAAGGAACATGCAACCGTTTGTTGAGATAGGGCTTTTCACAGTCTCCCCCAGGGGCCATGCTTCTATCATGAAATATTAGGACTTTTTATCTTGAAGTATTAGGATTTTTTATCTTGAAATTTTCCCCTCTGAGGTGGAGTGGAGTATGAAGCAGCAGCAGGGGGGGTCTAGGATTAGACCTTTGGGGGGGCTCAGCCCCTATTGAGAACAGCTCTAGGTCTAGTGTCCCCGTTTTAAGTTT
>NC_045752.1:22915425-22923703 GCF_008692095.1 Etheostoma spectabile
AAAGTAAAAACATTACTTGTTTTGGAGGTTTATACGCTTCTGAGCTGAAAATGTCCCCGGATTTTGTATAAGAAATCTGGTCACCTTAGTTTCGAGGCCGCTGCCCCCGCAGGCAGTATATGCCCTCAAAACCAGCAAGGTATGGCATCAAAATCTGGGTTGTCGTGTCATCTTATGCATGGAGCACGCAAATCTATACAGGGGAGCCAGGAGAAGCGAGTTGTTCTAGATATGTCACAAGGCCTCAGTGGCCACAACATTCCCTGCAACAATTTTTTCAAGTCATTCAGCCTGGGACAGGAGCTTCTCAAAAGAAAGCTGACAATGGTTGGAACAATCCGGAAAAATAGGACAGAGCTCCCACCTGAGGTGCTAACTGTGAAGAAAAGGCAACTGCATTTCTCCAACTTTATGTTCATGGCCAACACTGCCCTGGTAGCTTACATACTACCAAAAAAAAAAGGAAAACATGTGGGGCTCATGAGCACTTTACATAGACTACTGATAATGACGACTTTTCCTCAAGGAGCTAGGCAAGGCACTGGTGACACATGCAAAGGAAACATGCCACAGTGAGGAGAATGTCAGAGGCTCCAGCTGTCCCACCTGCACGCCTCACACGACCACAATGACCAGTTGTGTGTGTATGTGTGTTTGTTTGTGTGTGATGGTGGAAACAAATAAAATAAATTACAAAAAAAACTAATACTTTTTGTTATTCTAGGTTGCAGCCGGTGTCAAGAGGAAGCGCTGCGAGGTGTGGACCCTCAAACGACACCAAAACAACTCACATGCAGAAACTGCAAAAAGTACATCGGGAGTACACATACTAGGAACTTTTGTGATGCATGTGTTTTGTGAACAGGCATGCCTGTCGTTTTTCCAAAGCGTCAACCCTGTTTCAAGGATTTTGTATGATAAAAGTGATTGATTGTTGGAGTTCCAGTTGATGTATTGAGTTTGCATTCAAAGTAATAAATGTTAATGAAAACATTGCCCCACTTAATTTTTTTCCAAGAATGATCACATTTTTAACATGAATTATGACCTTATGACAAAAAACTTAACTTCACACTGGTAGAGACTGATTGCTTTCCCTAAACAAATGTTATCTCAATTGTTTGAAATTGAGATAAAGAGAATATTTGTTAATAGATTATGAAGTAAAATTTTATTTTTATAACCCCATATAAGTTCCTGGTCAATTTGACAATATGAGGATTAATATCTGATGATGCATTGGGTTCATTTTTGGATTACACGAAATATATCACATATTGGACAATTAAGGTTTTCAATTATGTTTTTAATGATTACATTGCTTCGTAGTTAAGGATACAGCATATGTGTATGTCTTCAGTTGTATACTGCACAGAACCTGTATTGATACATACATAACATTATGTATTCATGGAGCTTTTCTAATGTCCCAATGTCAAAACAGAAATAGTTAAATTATGTTTAAAGCTCCTTCAATTATTGTTTAATTAATAAAAATGAAATGATTAAATGTAAGATGAAAGGTGAAAACATAGATGAATCATCAACTGAGAATTGTATCACCTTTAGCTACTTGTTTTGGTTTTATAGACCACAAATGTTACTGTTTTGGTTCATTCTTACTACTTTCTACTCATCCTTAGGACATGCAGCTGTTTTAAGGGAAAAAGCTTAAAAACAAACAAAAAACACACCGCCCACTAACTGTTCAGCACCAAACAGCAGGCTGAGAAGGTTAGCTGGTGAACATAGTGGAAAATGTGGCAGCTAGCCAGATATATTTCACAGGAGTTGGTGGAGACCAAACCAGAGTTTTGGTGAATATTACTGAATAGTGGCCTTCTTATGTTGATGATTGTCCCCACTACAGTTCAGAGCCATTTAAGAATAAACTACCACACTGGAGCGTTCAGACAGGATGACCGACAGAAAACTTTAATCCCCAAGGGGCAATTCACTTTTACAATCCATACCATCCATGTCATAAATAAATTCAAGAGTAACGACAACAATCAGCATCCACACAGGGACGTGCTATTGTTTCTTCCCTTTCCCAGAGTCTTGTGCCCTCTCGCCCCTGTAGTCTTGTGCTCTCTCGCCCCTCTCCTCCTATTGCTTCCTGGAGGTGTTTCTGGCTCTGGAGCTGTGGAGTCTGGATCTGTAGTTGGAGTCACCTGCTGCCTCCCAGTTCCTGCTCGACACCCGCTGCTACAATTCTCCATGTCTCTCTCTCGGTCTGTCTCTTCGCTGTCTATCTTTCTCTCACCCCCAACTGTTGAAAGAAGATGACCGCCCACCCTGAGCCATGGTTCTGCTCGAGGTTTCTGCTTCTTAAAAGGAATTTTTTCCTTGTCTCTGGTGCCTAGTACTTGCTTTTGGTGAATTGTTGGGTTTCTATAAATAACATCATAAAGTATGGTCTACGGTCTTTCATGAAAAGTGCGATGAGATGTTGTTGTGATTTAGCGCTATGTAAATAAAATTGAATTGTGGATACAATGCTTGAATTTGTATTTGATTTTTGCAACCCGTTCAATCAAAATATGATAAATCACGTCAAGAACATTTTCTGTAGCTTTCTGCGGAGCGAGCAAGGACGAGCTGTCCCCAACCTCGGTAAAGTTGGTTTTATATTGGAAGGTCAAATGCCATAATAGATTTTTTGACCGTGTCTAACGTCCAATATGAAACCAACTTTATCACAGTCTTCCACAGCGAGTCTGCTGCGGTTTTGCGGCCCTGCCTCCCGGGACAGACTGGAGTGACTGATCTGCCCCAGAGCCTCTGAAAGTGAAGTCAGTTTCCCCTGGTGAAGTTTAGGTTGTTTTCACACCTGTAGTTCGGTTATTTGGTCCGCACCAAGCAATACATTGTTACAATGTTACAAACAAACTTTGGTCTGGTTCGGTTTCACATCAGCGTTGTTTCTAGCCGGATCAATTTGCGCGAGCAGATGTTTCTCCGGCTATTCTGACCTACGAAATGGAGCGACAGCTTCACGTGGTAATCTTGACTCTGGTCTTGTGTTACTATGTCCTTTGCATTGGTCATTGGCAAATGGTATAGTTTGAAAATGAGTCAGTAAACAAACTACAAAATAATTAGATTTACTGGAGTCGCCAAAGACCCATAGGACGTACAGTAAATGGAGGAGGCATGCTGAAAGCTGACTTGCTCATCAGCTGATTTTATTCCTGAACATCTATCAAATATATATGGCTTTCAAAAATCTTCCATACGTCATACCCCTGTATGAAAATGGATTCACATCAGTGCTTTACAAGGGTAAAGCACTGATGTGGATAAGGAGGGCAAACTGCATTGCTCCAAAACAATTGCATAACATTACAGTTAACTTTCCAAAAAAACCAATCAGGCTTATTATGAATATCTATCTTGCTATTCTCTGCAGTGGGTGTTTTTTTCTCTGTTGCTTTTCTAAACCAAAAATATGACAATGTAGGCTACATAATTTACAATGGGAACATTGTATGGCCTAATTCCTTTTTGTATGAATGATGCATTATGAGTGGACCTAAAGTTTATATTACTAATAGTGTTGTGTCTTTCTGTTCCACAGGAACACATGGGCGTACTCACAAAGTGATAGTTGGTGGCTTTACATCAACAACACCTGGACGGACAAGGAACGGCTGGAAAATTTGAAAATGCAAAGAGCAAGTTTTTAATGATGTGCGCAACATTCTCCGGCCTTGCCTGACACGCCATAACACCAATTATAGGCAGGCTATGCCTGTAGAGGTTTGTGTGGCAATTTGTATTTGGAGGTTGACCACTAACCTAGAGTATAGGTCTATCTCGCGTCTCTTTGGTATTGGCTTGTCAACATGTTGCACTATCACCCAAGAGGTTCTGATGGCTATCAATGTTGTAATGAAGCCTCATTACCTTAAGCATCCTTCAGCCGCAGAGTTACAGATGATTGTACAGGGTTTTTGAGATCGTGGCAATTCCCACAAGTAGCAGGCGCAATAGATGAACCCATATAAAGATTTGAGCTCCATCTGACAATTTAGCCTGTTACTACAATTGAAAGGGATACTATTCCATTATCTAGCAGGGTGCGGTAGACTATAGAATGACATTTTGGGATATAAATGCATGGCGACCAGGCAAGGTACACAATGCACGTATTTTCTCCCTCTCTTCCCTGTATGAACATGGCAGCAGAGGTACTCTTTTACCAGTGGACTTGAACATTTGAGGGGGTTAATGTGCCTCTTTTGAAGCTGACACTGAATAGGTCATATTTAGAACATTATTTCACATATATTTATTTGAATAGAGAGCGATTATTTTGTAACAGGTTGTCACAGAATTTAGAAGTTATTTTTGTAGCATTGAGGCATAACAAAGCATGTCCATTATCCTCTGAGAAGCCTGTCTGAATTTGTGTACACCCTACATTTCTACTTATTTGTGCATTGTTTTGGAAATACAACAATAATTTTTAAAATGTTTTTTTTTTCTGTTTAACAAAAAGTGATTATTTTAATGATAAAGTATAATGTTTTTTTCTTCAACTAACAAAAATATATATAAGTACTTGAGATCAAAATCTTAAGGTTCCATGTTTGTAAATTTAATCACACACATCGAGAAATTAGAACTACTGAACAAATCAGTCTGCAACATTCCTAATTAAACTCAAACACACAACGTCTGCATAGCATTACAAATGACGCATGTGCTGCATAAGCCTACAGATTATAAAAGTCCTGCTGACTAGTAATGTCATGTGAAATAGAGGTCCAGCTGGGATGTTCCTTTTGGAATAATGGAGGTAGTGACTGGTGCTGATGTGGATTCCAGGTGGCTGGACAGCAGGCTGCGGTGGCTGATGATACGGCTGTGGCATGGACCAAGCGCTGGGGGTCGGGGTTGGTGGGGCTGTTGTGATAAAGGGTGGTGTTGTTGAGGAATGAGGTACACCAGGACGAAGAACACTTACAAGGGTGCCCATGTGCTGCATGAACATCTGGTTATTGGCGTGTTGCTGTGCCTGCATCGCCTGAAATCTTCTTTCCTCTGTCTCCTGTTGTGCCTGCAATATTTTTTGAAATGCAGTGGCCTCGAATAGTGTGACCGTATTTGATTTCACAAAAAATAACTTAAGGAAATAAAATATGTAACAAAGTAATAGCTCTCTTTTCAAATAAATAAAAATGAAATAATGTTCTAAATATGACCTATTCTGTGTCAGCTTCAACTAAATATCTCTTAAAACCTTTTCAATGTAATAAGATAAGGTTTTTCGGTGTCCATGTGAGCTTTCAGATCTCCAGCATAAGCATATTAGACAGTGAAACACATGTGCTATCTTTGCACACGGTGCACTCTGGCTCCCACTTTTCCCGACCGGGATGATACGAGGAAAGTTTTTTTGCAGTTCAACTGTGAAGCTGCATTTGCTCGTCGACATTTTGTGTTCAATGCTGCTCCACTGTCTGATCTGCTCCCTGTATGTGCACGTCGCAGAGCCGCCAGTGAGTGTGTGTATATATATATATATATATATATATATATATATATATACACACACACACATATATATATACACACACACACACACACACACACACACACACACACACACACACAGATATGTGCAGCCACAGTCTAAAGGTCAACTTGCAGCACTAGTGTCAATGTTCAGTTGTTTTTTTATAGATCTTTTTTTGGGCATTTTCCACCTTTATTTTTGACAGGACAGCTGAAGAGATGAAGGGGGGGGGTGAATGACATGCAGCTAAGGGCCGCAGGTCGGAGTCAAACCCAAGCCCGCTGCATTGAGGAATAAACCTCTGTATATGGACGCCTGCTCTACCAACTGAGCTATCTGGGCACCTGAGTGTTCAGTTTTTTTTTAACAGTGAAAAGTACAGTATACTGTACTATGTTAATTTACTCAGAGGGGGGGGGGTGCCTTTTTCCAGATAAGAGCAATGGCCCCTCCAAATGTCCCTGCATCCACATCAACATGCCAGTGACAACAAGAGCATAATCAATGGCAATCTGACTATGATGGTCAGACTGAGTTAATATTTGATCAGCTTTCTGAACCACTCGTCCTTCCACAGAGAGCTGAGGACTTTCTGCTGGACTCCAGTCATCTTGGAGCAGACTTTAACAATGTTGGACAGACATTTTTTGTCCTTGACAGTCAAACCATTAGCACACAAAGACTTTTGAATTTTGATGTGTTCTTTTAAAAATCTCAAGTCTAGTTGGGTCCATTGTGTCCAGTCACTTTCATTTGAAGCTGGCAACCCATCTCAGGTTCATGTAAGGCCAAATATTCATTAGAAGAGATATCTAGATATCAGCCCATTGCAAGAGGCAGTTTGCAGGGGAACTCAAAAATCATGTACAGTATGTTTAGGTTTTTAACTTTATTTATTCCTTATGTCAATGTGAATACTCTCAGCAGGGAGGCTCAGAGCTGCTGTGTACCAAATACCAAGCACGTTTGAGGAGGACACGTTTCCCTCCACACACAGCTTCAGTACTCGGGAACAGCGGGATGCTGACCTTCTCCCAGCACGGTGTCGATGAGAAACTGCCAACATGTGTATGTTGACTTTTACAAACCCCATTTCTGATGAGTTCGGATGGTGTGTAAAACGTAAATAAAAACGCAATACAATGATTTCCAAATCCTTATATTCCTTGTGGTAGTCGATTAAAAGCTGGGTCTCTGATAGTGGTCAGGGGTGTGGTTAACACAGACAAATAAAGGAAAAAAATAGTCTGTCGCAGCTGTATGTATTACTACCTTAGACTGTTAAATTTAAAAATATACAGTCTATGGTTACTACACACTACACTTGGCTGAGTAACATACAGGTGCCACTAGATGGCAGTAGCTACATTTGATGTAACATTGAGTGACAGCAGAGAATGACGGCTCTGGTGCTAGTGATGGATTTTTCAACAACAAAATGAAAAAAGTTTTAATGTATGCGGAGGAAAACTCGGGTGAAAAAAACTGCAAGACATTTTGACATTGAGCCCAGGAGGATCCGATACTGGAAGAAACAGAAGGATGAGCCAACAAGATTAGCCGACAGGAGCAGAGCACGGCTAGCTAGCGGGAGGTGGGAGGAAAAGAGTTAGCCTGGAGCTAGAAACAAAGCTAGCTAGCGGGAGGTGGGAGAAAAAGAGTTAGCCTGGAGCTAGAAACGAAGCTAGCTAGCTGGAGGTGGGAGGAAAAGAGTTAGCCTGGAGCTAGAAACGAAGCTAGCTAGCTACCGTCTGTAACGTTAATCAGATACTGGTGTACTGTATGCTCTTATAATCTACCAGCAATACTGTAGTACCCGTATTTGAAATAAATACCCGGTATATTTACAGGGTTTAAACTGACACAATGGTGGTGTTTGATTATTTCTGACCCAAATTGCTTTGTTGACCTTCTGGCTGTTGTATTTGGGGATACTTTCGCAATTGTTTCTTAAAAATATAATATTTGTCCGCTGGAACGCCACATCTTTTCATTAAAAATGGATTTATTTAAAATAATTATGCTTAACAGATGAACTTAGAAAAATTAGAAAAAAGCCCTGCATCTAATAGACGCCTGTTGAAAAATAATAAATAAAAGCCAGGTACCTTCTGCAGTTCAGGTAAAGAAGGCCCCAGCTTTTATTTGAGGAATTCCGGTATTTAATGTTAAAACTGATAAACTTTTTTATTTTTTTTCAAATATTCACTCATTTTTAATTTGATGCCTGCAACGCGTTCCAAAAAAGCTAGGACAAGGACATCCTCTTTTCACACTTTTACACTTTGCGTCAGTCCACCTCAGAAGAGCTCAGGCCCAGAGAAGCTGGTGGCGTTCCTGGGTGTTGTTGCTCTATGGCTTTTGATTTGCATGGTAGTTTTAAAATGTAACTTGTAAATGTAGCGACGAACTGTGTTAACGGACAATGGTTTTCTGAAGTTTACATAATGATGTCTGTTTATAACGCAGTGCCGCCTGGGCGAGCGAAGCTCACGGACATTCTATGTTGGTTTTTGGCCTTGCCGCTTACATGCAAAGATTTCTCCAGATTCTCTGAATCTTTTGCTGATATTATAGACTGTAGATGATTAAATCCCTAAATGCCTTGTAATTGTATGCTGGGAAACATTTTTCTTAAACTATAAACTATCTGCTTCCGCAGATGTTCACAAAGTGGTGAACCTCACCCCATCCTTGCCTGTGAACAACCGGGCCTTTGGGGGGCTGCTCCTTTTATACCTAATCATGACACTC
>NC_045752.1:22923713-22931368 GCF_008692095.1 Etheostoma spectabile
AATTAACCTGTTCACCTGTGGAATGTTACACATGTGTTTTTTGAGTATTCCTCATCTTTCCCAGTCTTCTGTTGCCCCTGTCCCAGCTTTTTTGGAACGTGTTGCAAGCTTCTAATTCAAAAGGACTAAATATTTGTAAAAAAAAAAACATTAAACATCGTGTCTTTGTAGTGTATTCAATTGAATATATGTTGAAAAGGATTGGAAAATCATGGTATTCTGTTTACAACTTTACTGGAATTGGGGTTTGTACAATGATAGCCTATCTGGAACTCACCTTTTATCTTTTCAGAAATATTAAAACATATTTCCTGGTTTACCTTGCACATAATTGAGTTCTCACGTTTGGGGCACTAAAAGCAAATTCAACACCACCTTAACACTTGAAGCCTTAGCAATATCTTTCTGGATCCGGTTTGCTTGTTAGTTGTGGTTTATGTTTCTCACTCTTCTCAGCACAGCTAAATGATGTTCTTCAGCCCTTAAGAAAGAGCAGATAGAGCTTTCAATTATAGAGGGGGTACAGATTTCTCCATTAGTTGTTTTTTCATTAAAACGTTTTTGACTCATATGTATCTGGTCGGCTCAACAACATGGCAAAAATAACTAAAGACGACACTGGGCTGTGGCAAAGGTACCTTTCATTTATTTACAACATAAAAAAACAACTTTGTTGTTGTTCAAATAATGCTGTGTAGTGTGTCAGTCAGTGCTGTCAACATGTTTGCATGAATGAAAGAATAGTCAGTTGAGTGTTATGTGGTGAAAGGAGAACAAAGAATAACAGAGTGGAGCATGGGAGACAGTGTTTTTCCTCTTCTCTCACCCAAAGTGGACCATGTGGGGTGTGCTCTTACGCTGGGTTTCCACAGGCAGCTGAAATAACGGCAGAATTCATTCCCTATGAGAACAGTGGCAAAAGTGCCCGGATGTTCACCATGCTCCCTTGGTTTTGTAGCGGTATAGCCAATGAGAGGGAAGACTCGTGAACGTGTATTCACACATGCTACATCTAAAATTACAAGCACATGAAAAGATAGTGATTTACCCAAAGCATACTTCATGATACGTCTCTTAGGGATGAGCGAGTACAGCATTATCTGTATCTGTATCTGTATCTGTTTACCACATGAATTATCTGTATCCGTATCCGTACTCGGACTGGGCGGGGCCTAAACCGGAAGTGGTCCGATTTAACCTGGAAGTGGGTCGGGTTCTCTTGAAATGGGCGGGGCTTTAACCGGTATGTTATTTAAGCATGCAATTGATATGAGTTGATCAGAAATTGTTATATTTATTGCTGATTAGAAAACTATTTACATGACAGCATCGAGCTTCAGATCAATGGTGTTGTCATGGTAACAAACGAACTATATACACAACAAGTTTTGCAACAATGAATACAACACATGCGGTTGCAATTCTGAAGTAAAATGTAATGAACAAGAGTTTTTCATACTCAGTATAACTTTCTTTTTTAATTTCTTTTAATTTTTTTTATGATCAGTGTGATTTTGTTTTTGATTCTTTTTTTTTTCCACACCAGGTATGTGTGAGTGTGTGTGAGTAAGAGAGAGACACAGAAGAAAGAGAGAGAGAAGAGAGAGAGAGGGGGCGGGGGCAGATGCTGTTTCTCAGATCTGCATCGACTTTAATGAGCCAGCTGACGGTAAAAAAAAAAGTCTCAGACGGCAACGACCAACGCAAGTCGCATTTAAACCAAGCAGCATGTCTGAAACCCACGTTCACCAGAAATCTACTGTTACTATGTAGAGGACTACAAACCCCACGTTCACCAGAATCTACTGGTTACTATGTAGGACTACAAACCCCACGTTCACCAGAAATCTACTGGTTACTATGTAAGGACTACAACCCCACGTTCACCAAAATCTACTGGTTACTATGTAAGGACACAACCCCACGTTCACCAGAAATCTACTGGTTACTATGTAGGACTACAACTAAGTTAAAAACAAACCTGAAGCTGAAGAAACCCTAAACGTTAACGGAACAGATCCGTGGACCTGAGAGAGTGAGAGAGAGAGCAAAGAGAGAGGATGTTCTCCCCGCTCTGTGTGTGTGATGAGCAGAGTGTGTGTGTGGTGGAGGGGGCACGGTGACTATCACAGACCGCTGCGCGGTCAGCTGAGGAGTTGTATTCAATCCGAGTACAGATAGTGACTTTTATTACTTGTATAATACTTGTATTCGGCAAAAGTGCTTTATCGGAGGACAAATGGGATACTATCTGGTCTCTTGCAAAAGGGATATCAATTTGTACTCGGACAAGGGAAATACAATTTAAGATCTTACATAGACTACATATCTCCCCTCACCGTAGGAGCCTCTTTAACCGCTCCCTTTCCCCTCTCTGTCTCAAGTGCAAAATTGATGTGGGAACTCTAACTCACTTTCTCTGGTCTTGTCACAAACTTCAAAGATACTGGGCTGAAATAATAAGTGAAATGGTGAACATTTTTCATGTTAATTTAGACATGGACCCCACGTCCTTGATTCTGGGTCTGCCATGTGCCTGTCTGAAAACAGCAGCCAACAAAAGACTGTACAATATCTTAACCTTTGCAGCTAGAAAAAATATTCTTTTGCAGTTGGTCAGTGACAAAGTTCCTTCTGTCTGTGGTTGGCGTAAAATCATTTTTGAACTAATTCCTCTGGAACATCTAACTAATGTCATGCATCACAGTGAAGACCAGTTTTACAGAGTATGGCGCCCATTTTTGGACTATATTGGACTGGACCTCTCCTCCACACTATTAAGAGGCTTGCTATGGGCCTGAACAGTATGTGCTTCATAAGACGGATTCACCACCTTTCGCACGATGGCATACGTATATCTGTCATGTAAGAGCTGTCATGTAGGTTTTGTGGTTGTTTTTTTTTCTCTCTTATTTCTGTTCTGTTGTCTAATACATTAGACAAGTTTGTTAAAACACTGAAAACGCAATAATAAAAAAAAGCAGCCAAAAAGTGCTATATCCCTACCGAAAACTCGTTTCGCCGAGTACTCGGCTCTCCCTAACGTCTCTGTATGCCCTCATGAATGATGATTAACATAGCTTGGCAGAAGGTTATGGTAGACCTGATGAGTGAGTTTGAATATATTAGTAGTATTAGTAGCATGTAGCAATGAAACTAGTTGGTTGCTAGCAATACTAACGTTATTTGAACTAAACTGAACACAATTTTTCAAGCGGCAATGTGTTTGACTCGAGTAGAAAACCAAAATGTTCGTGGTTGGCAAGATTGACAGTAATACAGATACAGAAACGGTGTCAACATCAACAACAAAGTCAGACACAAAACGTTTAAAACCATCGGCATCATGTTATGGTGACACAATTTTGCTTGGAGTCCACAAAAAAGCTCCTGTGGGAACCCAGCATTATCCTGGAACAGTTATTTAGGAAACAGTTATACAGGCAGGCGTTTCCAATAAGTGATGACCCGACCGCACCTACTGATCTGGGGCGGCTGTGGCTCAGTGGTTACCTGTCAATGGAAGGTTGGCAGTTTGATCCCTGGCCCTGCAGTCCAATGTCAAAGTGTCCTCGGCAAGCACAGAACCCGAGTTGTTCCCGATGCTGTGCCTTGGAGTGTAAATGTGTGTTTTCTGATGAGCAGGTGGCACCTTGTACGGCAGCCTCGGCCACTGTGTATAATATGGTGAATGGTCCTTTACTAGGGGTGATCCGAGTATCCGGCTGAAACGAGTATCCGGTACGGATAAAGCACTTTTGCCGAGTACAAGTATTATCCGAGTAATATGAGTCAATATCCGTGCTCGGATTGAATACAACTCCTCAACTGGCCGCGCAGCGTTCTGTGATAATCACAGCGCCTCCCCCCCCCCTGCCTACAAACACGCTCGGATCAATCACACACACACACAGAACATGGAGAAATGCGCTCTCTCTCTCTCTCTCTCTCTCTCTCTCTCCCGCTCCATCAGGCAGTCGGGTCTGTGGATCTGCTCCGTTAACGTTTAGGGTTTCTTCAGCTTCAGGTTTGTTTTTAACTTCGGTTTGTAGTCCTTACATAGTAACCAGTAGATTTCTGGTGAACGTGGGGTTTGTAGTCCTTACATAGTAACCAGTAGATTTCTGGTGAACGTGGGGTTTGTAGTCCTTACATAGTAACCAGTAGATTTCTGGTGAACGTGGGGTTTGTAGTCCTTACATAGTAACCAGTAGATTTCTGGTGAACGTGGGGTTTGTAGTTCCTACATAGTAACCAATAGATTTCAGGTGAACGTGGGTTTCAGACATGCAGCCGTTCGCGTCCTGCCATCGGAGATTTTTTTTTTTACTGTCGCTGCCCCCCCGTCCCCTCTCATCTCTGTGTCTTTCTCTACTCACACGCACACAACCACCCCACACACACACATATATACCTGCGTGTGGAATAAAAAATAAAAAAAAAAGAACCAAAAATACACTGATCATAAAAAAATAAAAGTTAAAAAAGAAGTTATACTGAGTATGAAAACTCTTGTTCATTACATTTTACTTCAGAATTGCACCGCATGTGTTGTTCATTGTTGCAAACGTTCTGTTATAGTTTGTTTGTTACCATGACAACACCATTGATCTGAAACTCGATGCTGTCATGTAAATAGTTTTCTAATCAGCAATAAATAACAATTTCTGATCAACTTCATACAATTGCATGCTAATAAAAACAACTGGTTAAAGCCCCGCCCATTTCAAGACAACCTGACCCACTTCCGGGTTAAATCTGACCACTTCCGGTTTAGGCCCCGCCCAGTCCGAGTACGGATACGGATACAGATAATTCATGTGGTAAACAGATAAGATACAGATAATGCTGTACTCGCGCATCCTAATCCTTCACTATGTAAAAGCGCTTGAGTAGTCGTTAAGACTAGAAAAGCGCTATGTAAATCAATTCATGTTACTTTACATCGGCACACACGAAACACAAACAGACAGCCCTGCAGCGTCCCCAAGAGGCTGGGACTCAAATGATGTAAGTTCAGCAAAGCCGTCAGAATCAGAATCCGAATCAGAATACTTTATTGATCCCCGAAGGGAAACTCTGTGTTGTAGGTTGCACATATTATAAATAGAGTAGAAATACAAGAAATAAAGAAATATAGGAAACTTGGATACGTACGGTATTTACATAAAGAATGTTATATATATTATTTACTAATTCACATATTAAGGATTTGGAATGGTGAAAAGTTAAATAATAATAATTATAATAATAATAATTGGGTATTTGAGATTGCACACATGTCAGGCCATGTTATTGCACAAACAGATAATAGCAGATATATTGTCCAGTTTCAACCTCTCCTAAGTGTGTGTGTGGTGTGTGGTGTGTCAGACACTTAGAGGGAGAGTTAAAAAGTTGATGGCCACAAGGCAGGAATGACTTCCTGTGGCGCTCTGTAGTGCATTTTGGGGAATGTATCTGTCACTGAAAGTGCTCCTGATTGAGCACAAGCCATGGAGGTGGTGGAGACATTGTCCAAGAGGGCATGTAGTTTGACGCATCTCCTCTACTGACACACCCGACAGAGAGTCCAGATCCCCCCACGACGTTCACTGGCCTGCAGATCAGTTTGTTGATCTGTTGGCGTCCGTACCCTCAGCTGCTGCCCCAGTGCACAGCAAAGAGGATAGCAATGGCCACCACAGACTCATAAAACATCTTCAGCATTGTCCTGAGATGTTGAGGACCTCAGCCTCCTCAGAAAATAGAGACGCTTGGCCCTTCCTGTAGAGGCTTGAGTGTTCTTGGCCCAGTCCAGTTTTGTCCAGTGCACTCCCGGTATTTGTAGTCCTCCACGATGTCCACACTGCCCCTGGATGGAAACAGGGCTCACTGCTGCCTTGGCTCTCCTAGATCCACACCAGCTCCTTGGTCTTTGTCCATTGAGCTGGAGATGGTTTCTGCTCACTCACTCATGTGACCAAGTCCCCCACCCACAGCTCTGTACGCACCGCGTCCCCCTCGCTGATACAACCACCACAGCAGAGTCATCAGACAAACTTCTGAAGATGGCAGGAACGTGTGTGTAGTTGAAGTCTGTGGTGTAGATGGTGAAGAGGAAGGGAAAGAGGACAGTCCCCTGCGGGGCCCCCGTGTTTGCTGACCACTCTGTCTGATACACTGTTGCAGGCGCACATACTGTGGTCTGCCAGTCAGGTAGTCAACAATCCAGACACGAGGGCGGGGATCCACCCTCAATCGCTGTCAGCTTCTCACCGCAGGGCCGGCCGGATGGTGTTGAAAGCACTGGAGAATCAAAAACCTGGACCCGCAACCGCTCGCCGGTCCTTCCGGTGGCGTGTCGTTGAGCGAGAAAGATTATGGCTTACCTCAACTCCCAACCGGGGCTGGTAGGCGAACGTGGTCCAGGAGAGGTCTCACCATGGCCGCAGCTGTTTCCAGAACCAGTCTACTCCAGGGTTCTTCGATAATGGGAGGTCATGCCACGGGTCTGTAGTCCTTGGCGTCACTGGGAAGTGGCGTCTTTGGCAAGGAACGAGGCAAGATGTATTCCACGCATGGGGACCCTTTGGAGACTAAGGCTCAGGTGCAAGACATGGTGAAAGACTCCACATAGCTGAGCAGGCACAGGCTTTGACACACCCAGATGGATACCATCAGGCCTGCAGCCTTATTAGAGGTGGAGTCTGGTCAGCTGTCTTCTCACTGGTCAGCAGGGAGCACACAGAGGTCAGGTGGGGTAGGGGGAGGGGGGTCAGCTGGAGAGTAGGTGTTAACCGAGGGCAGAGGAGGGGGAGGTAGGGGCTCTCCTGGAAGGGACAAGGACGTGAGGGGGGAGAGGGCAAGTTAAGTTGGGGTTGGAGGTGAGACAGTGTGTTATGGGGGGATGGGACAGGAGCAGGAGCATCAAATCTGTTAAAGAACAGATTGAGTTCGTGGCCCTGTCCAAGCTGCCTTCAACGTCCTCTGCTGCCAGTGGTCTGAAGCCAGGGATGGTCCTCATTCCGCTCCAGACCTCCTCATGTTGTTCTGCTGGAGTTTACGCTCCAGTTCCTCCTGTACTTACTCCTAGCTCCCTGTATCTCACTTCAGGTCCCCCTGAATGGCCCTCACCTCCCCCTATTCCCAGCTCTGAAAGCCTCCTCTTAGCTTCAGGATGTTCTTGATGTCCTTTGTTACCCACGGGTTTGTTGTTTGGGTAACACTGAACAGTCCTTGCTGGGACAGTGCAGTCCACACAGAAGTTATGTCATCTGGATCACTCAGTCAGCCCATCTATGTCCTCTCCATGTGGCTCACAGGTGCATCCCGTCTGCACCTCAAAACCTCCTGAAGTGTCTCATAGCGTCCTCCGACCATCTCCCACTGTCCTTGAGTCAGAGTTTGCCTTTCACCAGAGGCACATAGCAGGGGTTTGATGTGAACCAGGTTTGGGTCGGATCGCCCAGTGGGGGGAGGGGGGAAAGCTGTATGCGTCCCTGACATTAGCATACCAGGTCCAAGGTCCTCTCCTCTCTGGTATGGCAGCTCACGTACTGGTGAAGTTCGTATGTGGAGGTCATGGGGACATGGTTTGAAGTCACCCGAGTCCAATGAGGGCACTCGGGTGTTGAGTCTGGAGTTGGGCCAATGGCGGTGTGGGTGACGTTACA
>NC_045752.1:22931393-22931490 GCF_008692095.1 Etheostoma spectabile
CTGAAGTAAAATGTAATGAACAAGAGTTTTCATACTCAGTATAACTTTCTTTTTTTAATTTCTTTTAATTTTTTTTATGATCAGTGTGATTTTTGTT
>NC_045752.1:22931500-22931584 GCF_008692095.1 Etheostoma spectabile
TTTTATTTCCACACCAGGTATGTGTGAGTGTGTGTGAGTAAGAGAGAGACACAGAGAGAAAGAGAGAGAGAAAGAGAGAGAGAG
>NC_045752.1:22931594-22932270 GCF_008692095.1 Etheostoma spectabile
CAGATGCTGTTTCTCAGATCTGCATCGACTTTAATGAAGCCAGCTGACGGTAAAAAAAAAGATCTCAGACGGCAACGACGCAACGCAAGTCGCATTTAAACCAAGCAGCATGTCTGAACCCCCGTTCACCAGAAATCTACTGGTTACTATGTAAGGACTACAAACCCCACGTTCACCAGAATTAATCTCTGGTTACTATGTAAGGACTACAAACCCCACGTTCACCAGAAATCTACTGGTTACTATGTAAGGACTACAAACCACGTTCACCAGAAATCTACTGGTTACTATGTAAGGCAATACACCACGTTCACCAGAAATCTACTGGTTACTATGTAAGGACTACAAACTGAAGTTAAAAACAAACCTGAAGCTGAAGAAACCCTAAACGTTAACGGAACAGATCCGTGGACCTGAGAGAGTGAGAGAGAGAGCAAGAGAGAGAGATGTTCTCCCCGCTCTGTGTGTGTGAATGAGCAGAGTGTGTGTGTGTTGGGAGGGGGCACTGTGACTATCACAGACCGCTGCGCGGTCAGCTGAGGAGTTGTATTCAATCCGAGTACAGATAGTGACTTGTATTACTTGTATAATACTTGTATTCGGCAAAAGTGCTTTATCGGAGGACAAATGGGATACTATCTGGTCTCTTGCAAAAGGGATATCAATTTGTACTCGG
>NC_045752.1:22932295-22941382 GCF_008692095.1 Etheostoma spectabile
AGTTCCAGCTCCCAATATAGTCCAAAATGGGCGCCATACTCTGTAAAACTGGTCTCACTGTGATGCATGACATTAGTTAGATGTTCCAGAGGAATTAGTTCAAAAATGATTTTACGCCAACCACAGACAGAAGGAACTTTGTCACTGACCAACTGCAAAAGAAATTTTTTCTAGCTGCAAGGTTAAGATATTGTACAGTCTTTTTGGCGCTGTTTTCAACAGGCACATGGCAGACCCAGAATCAAGGACGTGGGGTCCATGTCTAAATTAACCATGAATGTTCACCATTTCACTTATTATTTCAGCCCAGTATCTTTGAAGTTTGTGACAAGACCAGAGAAAGTGAGTTAGAGTTCCCACATCAATTTTGCACTTGAGACAGAGAGGGAGGGAGCGGTTAAGAGGCTCCTACGGTGGGGAGATATGTAGTCTATGTAAGATCTTAAATTGTTTTCCCTTGTCCGAGTACAAATTGATATCCCTTTTGCAAGAGACCAGATAGTATCCCATTTGTCCTCCGATAAAGCACTTTTGCCGAATACAAGTATTATACAAGTAATACAAGTCACTATCTGTACTCGGATTGAATACAACCCTCAGCTGACCGCGCAGCGGTCTGTGATAGTCACAGTGCCCCCCCCCACACACACACACTCTGCTCATTCACACACACAGAGCGGGAACATCCTCTCTCTTTGCTCTCTCTCTCACTCTCTCAGGTCCACGGATCTGTTCCGTTAACGTTTAGGGTTTCTTCAGCTTCAGGTTTGTTTTTAACTTCAGTTTGTAGTCCTTACATAGTAACCATAGATTTCTGGTGAACGTGGGGTTTGTAGTCCTTACATAGTAACCAGTAGATTCTGTTGAACGTGGTTTTGTAGTCCTTACATAGTAACCGTAGATTTCTGGTGAACGTGGGGTTTGTAGTCCTACATAGTAACCAGTAGATTTCTGGTGAACGTGGGGTTTGTAGTCCTTACATAGTAACCAGTAGATTTCTGGTGAACGTGGGTTTCAGACATGCTGCTTGGTTTAAATGCGACTTGCGTTGCGTCGTTGCCGTCTGAGATCTTTTTTTTTACCGTCAGCTGGCTTCATTAAAGTCGATGCAGATCTGAGAAACAGCATCTGCCCCCGCCCCCTCTCTCTCTCTTTCTCTCTCTCTTTCTCTCTGTGTCTCTCTCTTACTCACACACACTCACACATACCTGGTGTGGAAATAAAAAAGAATCAAAAACAAAAATCACACTGATCATAAAAAAAATTAAAAGAAATTAAAAAAAGAAAGTTATACTGAGTATGAAAACTCTTGTTCATTACATTTTACTTCAGAATTGCAACCGCATGTGTTGTATTCATTGTTGCAAAACTTGTTGTGTATATAGTTCGTTTGTTACCATGACAACACCATTGATCTGAAGCTCGAGCTGTCATGTAAATAGTTTTCTAATCAGCAAATAATAACAATTTCTGATCAACTCATAATTGCATGCTTAAATAACATACCGGTTAAAGCCCCGCCCATTTCAAGAGAACCCGACCACTCCCGGTTAAATCGGACCACTTCCGGTTTAGGCCCCGCCCAGTCCGAGTAGGATACGGATACAGAAATTCATGTGGTAAACGATACAGAAATATACAGATAATGCTGTACTCGCTCATCCCTAAGAGACGTATCATGAAGTATGCTTTGGGTAAATCACTATCTTTTCATGTGCTTGTAATTTTAGATGTAGCATTGTGTGAATACACGTTCACGAGTCTTCCCTCTCATTGGCTATACCGCTACAAAACCAAGGGAGCATGGTGAACATCCGGGCACTTTTGCCACTGTTTCTCATAGGGAATGAATTCTGCCGTTATTTCTAGCTGCCTGTGGAAACCCAGCGTAAGAGCCCCCCCACATGGTCCACTTGGGTGAGAAAGGAAAAACACTGTCTCCCATGCTCCACTCTGTTTATTCTTTGTTCTCCTTTCACCCACATAACACTCACTGACTATTCTTCATTCTGCAAACATGTTGACAGCACTGACTGCACACTACACAGCATTATTTGAACAACAACAAAGTTGTTTTTTTATGTTGTAATAAATAAAGGTACCTTTGCCACAGCCCAGTGTCGTCTTAGTTATTTTTGCCATGTTGTTGAGCCACCAGATACATATGAGTCAAAAACGTTTTAATGAAAAACAACTAATGGAGAAATCTGTACCCCCTCTATAATTGAAAGCTCTATCTGCTCTTTCTTAAGGCTGAGAACATCATTTAGCTGTGCGGAGAAGAGTAGAACATAACCCAAACTACACAGCAAACCGATCCAGAAGATATGCTAAGGCTTCAAGTGTTAAGTGGTGTTGAATTTGCTTTATTGCCCCAAACGTGAGAACTCAATTTGTGCAAGGTAACCAGGAAATATGTTTTAATATTTCTGAAAAGAAAAAGGTGAGTTCCAGATAGCTATCATTGTACAAACCCCAATTCCAGTAAAGTTGTAACAGAATACCATGATTTTCCAATCCTTTTCAACATATATTCTTGAATACACTACAAGACACGATGTTTTAATGTTTTTTTTTTACAATATTTAGTCCTTTTGAATTAGAAGCTTGCAACACGTTCCAAAAAAGCTGGGACAGGGGCAACAGAAGACTGGGAAGTGAGGAATACTCAAAAACCATGTGTAACATTCCACAGGTGAACAGGTTAATTGGAAACAGGTGAGTGTCATGATTAGGTATAAAAGGAGCAGCCCCCCAAAGGCCCGGTTGTTTCACAGGCAAGGATGGGGTGAGGTTCCACCACTTTGTGAACATCTGCGGAAGCAGATGTTTTATAGTTTAAGAAAAATGTTTCCCAGCATACAATTCAAGGCATTTAGGGATTTAATCATCTACAGTCTATAATATCAGCAAAGATTCAGGAATCTGGAGAAATCTTTGCATGTAAGCGGCAAGGCCAAAACCAACATAGAATGTCCGTGAGCTTCGCTCGCCCAGGCGCACTGCGTTATAAACAGACATCATTATGTAAACTTCAGAAACCATTGTCCGTTAACACAGTTCGTCGCTACATTTACAAGTTACATTTTAAAACTACCATGCAAATCAAAAGCCATAGAGCAACAACACCCAGGAACGCACCAGCTTCTCTGGGCCTGAGCTCTTCTGAGGTGGACTGACGCAAAGTGTAAAAGTGTGAAAAGAGGATGTCCTTGTCCTAGCTTTTTGGAACGCGTTGCAGGCATCAAATTAAAAATGAGTGAATATTTGAAAAAAATAAAAAGTTATCTTTTAACATTAATACCGAATTCCTCAAATAAAAGCTGGGGCCTTCTTTACCTGAACTGCAGAAGTACCTGGCTTTTATTTATTATTTTTCAACAGGCGTCTATTAGATGCAGGGCTTTTTTCTAATTTTTCTAAGTTCATCTGTTAAGCATAATTATTTTAAATAAATCCATTTTTAATGAAAGATGTGGCGTTCCAGCGGACAAATATTATATTTTTAAGAACCAATTGCGAAGTATCCCCAAATACAACAGCCAGAAGGTCACAACAAGCATTTGGGTCAGAAATAATCAACCACCACCATTGTGTCAGTTTAACCCTGTATATACCGGTATTTATTTCAAATACGGGTACTACGTATTGCTGGTAGATTATAAGAGCATACAGTACACCAGTATCTGATTAACGTTACAGACGGTAGCTAGCTAGCTTCGTTTCTAGCTCCAGGCTAACTCTTTTCCTCCCACCTCCGCTAGCTAGCTTCGTTTCTAGCTCCAGGCTAACTCTTTTTTCTCCACCTCCCGCTAGCTAGCTTTGTTTCTAGCTCCAGGCTACTCTTTTCCTCCCACCTCCCGCTAGCTAGCCGTGCTCTGCTCCTGTCGGCTAATCTTGTTGGCTCATCCTTCTGTTTCTTCCAGTATCGGATCCTCCTGGGCTCAATGTCAAAATGTCTTGCAGTTTTTTTCACCCGAGTTTTCCTCCGCATACTTAAACTTTTTTCATTTTGTTGTTGAAAAATCCATCACTAGCCGAGCCGTCATTCTCTGCTGTCACTCAATGTTACATCAAATGTAGCTACTGCCATCTAGTGGCACCTGTATGTTACCTCAGCCAAGTGTATGGTGTAGTAACCATAGACTGTATTTTTAAATTTACAGTCTAAGGTAGTAATACATACAGCTGCGACAGACTATTTTTTTCCTTTATTTGTCGTGTGTTAACCACACCCCTGACCACTATCGAGACCCAGCTTTTAATCGACTACCACAAGGAATATAAGGATTTGGAAATCATTGTATTGCGTTTTTATTTACGTTTTACACACCATCCGAACTCATCAGAAATGGGTTTGTAAAAGTCAACATACACTGTTGGCAGTTTCTCATCGCACCGTGCTGGGAGAAGGTCAGCATCCCGCGTTTCCGAGTACTGAAGCTGTGTGGAGGGAAACGTGTCCTCCTCAAACTGCTTGGTATTTGGTACACAGCAGCTCTGAGCCTCCCTGCTGAGAGTTTCACATTGACTAAGGAATAAATAAAGTTAAAAACCAAACATACTGTACATGATTTTTAGTTCCCCTGCAAACTGCCTCTTGCAATGGGCTGATACTAGATATCTCTTCTAATGAATATTGGCCTTACATGAACCTGAGATGGGTTGCCAGCTTCAAATGAAGTGACTGGACACAATGGACCAACCTAGACTTGAGATTTTTAAAGAACACATCAAAATTCAAAGTCTTTGTGTGCTAATGGTTTGACTGTCAGGACAAAAAATGTCTGTCCAACATTGTTAAGTCTGCTCCAAGATGACTGGAGTCCAGCAGAAAGTCCTCAGCTCTCTGTGGAAGGACGAGTGGTTCAGAAGCTGATCAAATATTAACTCAGTCTGACCATCATAGTCAGATTGCCATTGATTATGCTCTTGTTGTCACTGGCATGTTGATGTGGATGCAGGGACATTTGGAGGGGCCATTGCTCTTATCTGGAAAAAGGCACCCCCCCCCTCTGAGTAAATTAATAGTACAGTATACTGTACTTTTCACTGTTAAAAAAAAACGAACACTCAGGTGCCCAGATAGCTCAGTTGGTAGAGCAGGCGTCCATATACAGAGGTTTATTCCTCAATGCAGCGGGCTGGGGTTTGACTCCGACCTGCGGCCCTTAGCTGCATGTCATTCACCCCCCCCCTTCATCTCTTCCTGTCCTGTCAAAAATAAAGGTGGAAAATGCCCAAAAAAGATCTATAAAAAAACAACTGACATTGACACTAGTGCTGCAAGTTGACCTTTAGACTGTGGCTGCACATATCTGTGTGTGTGTGTGTGTGTGTGTGTGTGTGTTGTGTGTGTGTGTGTGTATATATATGTGTGGTGTGTGATATATATAATATATATATATATTATATATATACACACACTCACTGGCGGCTCTGCGACGTGCACATACAGGGAGCAGATCAGACAGTGGAGCAGCATTGAACACAAAATGTCCGAGCAAATGCAGCTTCACAGTTGAACTGCAAAAAACTTTCCTCGTATCATCCCGGTCGGGAAAAGTGGGAGCCAGAGTGCACCGTGTGCAAGAATAGCACATTTGTTTCACTGTCTAATATGCTTATGCTGGAGATCTAAAGCTCACATGGACACCGAAAAACCTTATCTTATTACATTAAAAGGTTTTAGAGAATTTTAGTTGAAGCTGACACAAATAGGTCATATTTAGAACATTATTTCATTTTTATTTATTTGAAAAGAGAGCTATTACTTTTTTACATATTTTATTTCCTTAAGTTATTTTTTGTGAAATCAAATACGGTCACACTATTCGAGCCATGCATTTCAAAAATATTGCGGCCAACAGGAGACAGAGAAAAAAGATTTCAGGCGATGCAGGCACAGCCACACGCCATAACCAGATGTTCATGCAGCACATGGGCACCCTTGTAGTGTTCTTCGTCCTGGTGTACCTCTTCCTCACAACACCACCCTTTATCACAACAGCCCCACCAACCCCGCCCCCCAGCGCTTGGTCCATGCCACAGCCGTATCATCAGCCACCGCAGCCTGCTGTCCACCACCTGGAATCCACATCAGCACCAGTCACTACCTCCATTATTCCAAAAGGAATCCCAGCTGGACCTCTATTTCACATGACATTACTAGTCAGCAGGACTTTTATAATCTGTAGGCTTATGCAGCACATGCGCATTTGTAATGTATGCAGCGTGTGTTTTTGAGTTTAATTAGGAATGTGGCAGACTGATTTGTTCAGTAGTTCTAATTCTCGATGTGTGTGATTAAATTTACAAACATGGAACCTTAAGATTTTGATCTCAAGTACTTATATATATTTTTGTTATTGAAGAAAAAACTTATACTTTATCATTAAAATAATCTTTTTGTTAAACAGAAAAAAAAACATTTTAAAAATTTTGTTTTATTCCAAAACAATGCACAAATAAGTAGAAATGTAGGGTGTACACAATTCAGACAGGCTTCTCAGAGGATAATGGACATGCTTTGTTATGCCTCAAGCTACAAAAATAACTTCTAAATTCTGTGACAACCTGTTACAAAAATCGCCTCTATTCAAATAAATATATGTGAAATAATGTTCTAAATATGACCTATTCAGTGTCAGCTTCAAAAGAGGCACTTACCCCCTCAAATGTTCAAGTCCACTGGTAAAAGAGTACCTCTGCTGCCATGTTCATACGGGAAGAGAGGGAGAAAATACGTGCATTGTGTACCTTCCTGGTCGCCTGCATTATATCCCAAATGTCATTCTATAGTCTACCGCACCCTGCTAGATATGGAATAGTATCCCTTTCAATTGTAGTAACAGGCTAAATTGTCAGATGGAGCTCAAATCTTTATATGGGTTCATCTATTGCGCCTGCTACTTGTGGGAATTGCCACGATCTCAAAAACCCTGTACAATCATCGGTACTCTGCGTGCTGAAGGATGCTAAGTAATGAGCTTCATTACAACATTGATAGCCATCAGAACCTCTTGGTGATAGTGCAACGTTGACAAGCCAATACCAAGAGACGCGAGATAGACCTATACTCTAGGTTAGTGGCACCTCCAAATACAAATTGCCACACAAACCTCTACAGGCATAGCCTGCCTATAATTGGTGTTATGGCGTGTCAGGCAAGGCCGGAGAATGTTGCGCACATCATAAAAACTTGCTCTTTGCATTTTCAAATTTTCCACCGTTCCTTGTCCGTCCAGGTGTGTGTTGATGTAAAGCCCCAACTATCACTTTGTGAGTACGCCCATGTGTTCCTGTGACAGAAAGACACAACACTATTAGTAATATAAACTTAGGTCCACTCATATGCTCATTCATACAAAAAGGAATTAGGCCATACAATGTTCCCATTGTAAATTATGTAGCCTACATTGTCTATTTTTGGTTTAGAAAAGCAACAGAGAAAAAAACACCCACTGCAAGAATAGCAGATAGATATTCATATAAGCCTGATTGGTTTTTTGTGGGAAAGTTAACTGTAATGTTATGCAATTGTTTTGGAGCATTGCAGTTTGCCCTCCTTATCCACATCAGTGCTTTACCCTTGTAAAGCACTGATGTGAATCCATTTTCATACAGGGGTATGAGTATGGAAGATTTTTGAAAGCCATATTATTTTGATAGATGTTCAGGAATAAATCACTGATGAGCAAGTCAGCTTTCGATCCTCCTCCATTTACTGTACTTCCTATGGGTCTTTGGCGACTCCAGTAAATCTAATTATTTGTTAGTTTGTTTACTGACTCATTTTCAAACTATACCATTTGCCAATGACCAATGCAAAGGACATAGTAACACAAGACCAGAGTCAAGATTACCACGTGAAGCTGTCGCTCCATTTCGTAGGTCAGATAGCCGAGAAACATCTGCTCCGCGCAAATTGATCCGGCTAGAAACAACGCTGATGTGAAACCACCAACCAAGTTTGTTTGTAACATTGTACAATGTATTGCTTGGTGCGGACCAATAACCGAACTACAGGTGTGAAAACACCTAAACTTCACCAGGAACCTGCCTTCACTTTCAGAGGCTCTGGGGCAGATCAGTCACTCCAGTCTGTCCCGGGAGGCAGGGCGCAAAACCAGCGAGACTCGCTGGAACTGTGATAAAGTTGGTTTCAATTTGGACTTTAGACACGGTCAAAAATCTATTATGGCATTTGACCTTCCAATATAAAACCAACTTTACCGAGGTTGGGGACAGCTCGTCCTTGCTCGCTCCGCAGAAAGCTACGAAATGTTCTTGACGTGATTTATCATATTTTGATTGAACGGGTTGCAAAAATCAAATACAATTCAAGCATTGTATCCACATTCAATTTTATTTACATAGCGCTAAATCACAACAACATCTCATCGCACTTTTCATGAAAGACCGTAGACCATACTTTTGATGTTATTTAAGAAACCCAACAATTCACCAAAAGCAAGTACTGGGCACCAGAGACAAGGAAAAAATTCCTTTTAAGAAGCAGAAACCTCGAGCAGAACCATGGCTCAGGTGGGGTCATCTTCTTTCAACATTGGGGGGTGAGAGAAAGATAGACAGCGAAGAGACAGACCGAGAGAGAGACATGGAGAATTGTAGAGCGGGTGTCGAGCAGGAACTGGGAGGCAGCAGTGACTCCAACTACAGATCCAGACTCCACAGCTCCAGACCAGAAACACCTCCAGGAAGCAATAGGAGGAGAGGGGCGAGAGAGCACAAGACTACAGGGGCAGAGGGCACAGACTCTGGGAAAGGGAAGAAACAATAGCACGTCCCTGTGTGGATGCTGATTGTTGTCGTTACTCTTGAATTTATTTATGACATGGATGGTATGGATTGTAAAAGTGAATTGCCCCTTGGGGATTAAAGTTTTCTGTCCCTCCTCCACACTATTAAGAGGCTTGCTATGGGCCTGAACAGTATGTGCTTCATAAGACGGATTCACCACCTTTCGCACGATGGCATACGTATATCTGTCATGTAAGAGCTGTCATGTAGGTTTTGTGGTTGTTTTTTTTCTTCTCTTTATTTCTGTTCTGTGTCTAATACATT
>NC_045752.1:22941392-22942187 GCF_008692095.1 Etheostoma spectabile
TGTTAAAACACTGAAAACGCAATAATAAAAAAAAAGCAGCCAAAAAGTGCTATATCCCTACCGAAAACTCGTTTCAGCCGAGTACTCGGCTCATCCCTAACGTCTCTGTATGCCCTCATGAATGAATGATTAACAGCTAGCTTGGCAGAAGGTTATGGTAGACCTGAATGAGTGAGTTTGATATATATTAGTAGTATTAGTAGCACTGTAGCAATGAAACTAGTTGGTTGCTAGCAATACATAACGTTATTTGAACTAAACTGAACACAATTTTTCAAGCGGCAATGTGTTTGACTCGAGTAGAAAACCAAAATGTTCGTGGTTGGCAAGATTGACAGTAATACAGATACAGAAACGTGTCAACATCAACAACAAAGTCAGACAAAAAACGTTTAAACCATCGGCATCATGTTATGGTGACACAATTTTGCTTGGAGTCCACAAAAAAGCTCCCTGTGGGAACCCAGCATTATCCTGGAAACAGTTATTTAGGAAACAGTTATACAGGCAGGCGTTTCCAATAAGTGATGACCCGACCGCACCTACTGGCATCTGGGGCGGCTGTGGCTCAGTGGTTACCTGTCAATGGGAAGGTTGGCAGTTTGATCCCTGGCCCTGCAGTCCAATGTCAAAGTGTCCTCGGGCAAGACACAGAACCCCGAGTTGTTCCCGATGCTGTGCCATTGGAGTGTAAATGTGTGTTTATCTGATGAGCAGGTGGCACCTTGTACGGCAGCCTCGGCCACTGTGTATGAATATGGTGAATGGTCCTTTACTAGGGGTGATCCGAGTATC
>NC_045752.1:22942197-22942296 GCF_008692095.1 Etheostoma spectabile
GTGTGGAAATAAAAAAATAAAAAAAAAAGAACCAAAAAAATAACACTGATCATAAAAAAATAAAAAGTTAAAAAAAGAAAGTTATACTGAGTATGAAAA
>NC_045752.1:22942586-22961342 GCF_008692095.1 Etheostoma spectabile
TAATTCATGTGGTAAACAGATACAGATACAGATAATGCTGTACTCGCTCATCCCTATCCTTCACTATGTAAAAGCGCTTTGAGTAGTCGTTAAGACTAGAAAAGCGCTATGTAAATACAATTCATTTACATTTACATCGGCAACACGAAACACAAACAGACAGCCCTGCAGCGTCCCCAAGAGGCTGGGACGTCAAATGATGTAATTTCAGCAAAGCTTCAGAATCAGAATCAGAATCAGAAATACTTTATTGATCCCCGAAGGGAAACTCTGTGTTGTAGTTGCACAATATTATAAATAGAGTAGAAATACAAGAAATAAAGAAAATATAGGGATTGGATACGTACGGTATTTACATAAAGGAATGATTATACATAATTACATAATTCACATAATTAGGATTTGGAATGGTGAAAAGTTAAATAATAATAATAATAATAATAATAATAATTGTGTATTTGAGATTGCACACATGTCAGGCCAGTGTTATTGCACAAAACAGATAATACAGAAATATTGTCCAGTTTCAAACCTCTCTAAGTGTGTGTGTGTGTGTGTGTGGTGTGTCAGACACTTAGAGGGAGGAGTTAAAAAGTTTGATGGCCACAGGCAGGAATGACTTCCTGTGGCGCTCTGTAGTGCATTTTGGGGAGAAGGTCTGTCACTGAAAGTGCTCCTGTGATTGAGCAACAAGCCATGGAGTGGGTGCGAGACATTGTCCCAGATGGCATGTAGTTGGACAGCATCCTCTATCTGACACACCGACAGAGAGTCCAGATCCACCCCCACGACGTCACTGGCCTTGCGAATCAGTTTGTTGAGTCTGTTGGCGTCCGCTACCCTCAGCCTGCTGCCCCAGCATGCAACAGCAAAGAGGATAGCACTGGCCACCACAGACTCATAAAACATCTTCAGCATTGTCCTGCAGATGTTGAAGGACCTCAGCCTCCTCAGAAAATAGAGACGGCTTTGGCCCTTCCTGTAGAGGGCTTGAGTGTTCTTGGCCCAGTCCAGTTTATTGTCCAAGTGCACTCCCAGGTATTTGTAGTCCTCCACGATGTCCACACTGACCCCCTGGATGGAAACAGGGCTCACTGCTGCCTTGGCTCTCCTTAGATCCACCACCAGCTCCTTGGTCTTTGTCACATTGAGCTGGAGATGGTTCTGCTCACTCCATGTGACAAAGTCCCCCACCACAGCTCTGTACTCAGCCTCGTCCCCCTCGCTGATACATCCAACCACAGCAGAGTCATCAGAAACTTCTGAAGATGGCAGGACTCTGTGTGGTAGTTGAAGTCTGTGTGTAGATGGTGAAGAGGAAGGGAGAGAGGGACAGTCCCCTGCGGGGCCCGGTGTTGCTGACCACTCTGTCTGATACACAGTGTTGCAGGCGCACATACTGTGGTCTGCCAGTCAGGTAGTCAACAATCCAGGACACGAGGGGGGGATACACCTCATCGCTGTCAGCTTCTCACCCCAGGGCCGGCGGATGGTGTTGAAAGCACTGGAGAAGTCAAAAAAAAACATGACCCTCACCGTGCTCCGCCGGCTGTCCAGTGGGCGTAGATGCGGTTGAGCAGAAAGATGATGGCGTCCTCAACTCCCAACGGGGCTGGTAGGCGAACGGTCCAGGAGAGGTCTCACCCATGGGCCGCAGCTGTTCCAGAACCAGTCTCTCCAGGGTCTTCATAATGTGGGAGGTCAGTGCCACGGGTCTGTAGTCCTTGGGCGTACTGGGACGTGCGTCTTTGGCACAGGAACGAGGCAAGATGTCTTCCACAGCATGGGGACCTTGGAGACTAGGCTCAGGTTGAAGACAGGTGAAAGAATCACATAGCTGAGAGGCACAGGCTTTGAGCACCCCAGGATGGATACCATCAGGGCCTGCAGCCTTATTAGAGTGGAGTCTGGTCAGCTGTCTTCTCACCTGGTCAGCAGTGAGGCCACAAGAGGTCAAAGGTGGGGTAGGGGGAGGGGGAGTCAGGCGGAGAGAGGTGGAACCGGGAGGCTAGAGGAGGGGGAGGTAGGGCCTCTCTGAAGGAGGGACAAGGGACAGTGAGGGGGGGAGGGGGAAGTAGTGGGGTTGGAGGGTGAGACAGCAGTTGTGTTAATGGGGGGATGGGCAGGAGCAGGAGCATCAAATCTGTTAAAGAACAGATTGAGTTCGTTGGCCCTGTCCAAGCTGCTCAACTCCTCTGCTGCCAGCGTCTGAAGCCAGTGATGGTCCTCATTCCGCTCCAGACCTCCTCATGGTGTTCTGCTGGAGGTTTACGCTCCAGCTCCTCCTGTATTCTCCTAGCCTCCGATCTTCACCTTCAGGTCCCCCTGAATGGCCCTCACCTCCTCCCTATTCCCAGCTCTGAAAGCCCTCCTCCTGCATTCAGGATGTTCTTGATGTCCTTGTACCCACGGTTGTTGTTTGGGTAACACTGACAGTCCTGCTGGGACAGTGCAGTCCACACAGAGTTTATGTAATCGAGATACACTCAGTCAGCCCATCTATGTCCCTCTCATGTGGCTCACAGATGCATCCCAGTCTGTCACCTCAAAACATCCCTGGAGTGTCTCATAGGCCTCCTCCGACCATCTCCTCACTGTCCTTGAGGTCAGAGTTTGCCTTTCACCAGAGGCACATAGCAGGGTTTGATGTGAACCAGGTTTGTGGTGGATCTGCCCAGTGGGGGAGGGGGAGAGTGTATGCGTCCCTGACATTAGCATACAGCGGTGTCCAAGGTCCTCTCCTCTCTGGTATGGCAGCTCACGTACTGGGTGAAGTTAGTTAGTGTGGAGGTCATGGTGACATGGTTGAAGTCACCCGAGATCACAATGAGGGCACTCGGGTGTTGAGTCTGGAGTTGGGCAATGGCGGTGTGGGTGACGTTACACGCCGACGTCGTGTTGGCAGAGGGCGGAATGTAAACAGCAACGGCGATGGCATGTGAGATTTCACGTGGCAGATAATATGGCCGGAGTCCCACAGCGAGCAGTTCAATGTCCGGGCTACAGATACGCTGTTTAACCGTAATGTGACCGGGATTACACCATCTGTTGTTAACTAGAACGGCAAGCCCCCCGCCTTTACGCTTACCGCTCTCGGTGCAGTCCCTGTCGGCCCGAACAGTCTGAAAGCCGTTGATGGAGACGTTGTGGTCGGGAATGTCCGAGTGTAGCCAAGTCTCCGTGAAGCACATTAGACTACACTCCCTGTACTCCCGCTGACTCCGGACTAACGCTGTTAGCTCGTCCATCTTATTAGCCAGTGACCTCACATTGCCCATGATGAGAGAGGGGAGACACGGCTTAAAACTCCTTCTCCTAAGCCTTCGTTGCCTGGACCCCTCTCTCTTCCCTCGCCGTTTCATTCCACCTCTGCATCCTCGATGTGTCCTCCTCCAGATTTCCGTGGGGATGTCTGTGGGCCGGGGCGCCCAAGACGGCGCCTTGTTCGGCTTCAGCGCAATCAGCTGGTCCCGAGTGTAAACAAAGCGGGCATTAAGTGCTCGTGACGGTGCCATGGCTTTCCAAAATTCTCCAAATCGCATAATTTGGGAGAGTGTAGTAAAGTTGTGACTTAGTGTCTGGAAGTCACACACGTAAGAAACAAAAAAAAGACGGTTGAAAAGAAACAAAAAAGACAATTAAAGTTAAAGTAAGAAGACTGAAGACGGAGCAACTACAACAGGCTGCATGCACGTTGGCGCATGCGCACTCCACCGAGCTAGACAACTTAATGAAGTATTTAGGTTTCTTAGTAACAGAAATGGTGGTAAATGGGAAAAAGTGGTAAAAATAATAATACAATCTTCCATGACATTTCCAAGTGTGTGAGCCTACTGTAAATTCTATTTAAATGGATATATTCTGTGCAGGTGCACATTGCTAGACCTGTCTCCACAGAGCTGTAAAATAAGGTCTGGCTCCCCCACACATTCTTTCTTTAACACTAGAACTGCCATGACGGTCATTTTGACCGTTTTGAAATTTATTTATGTAATAACTTTGCTGGATAAACTAATACAATCCTGCTGGTTCCTGACTTTTCCTAAAAGGCTCTATATTTTAATTTAAAATAGTTTTTATATACATTACACACTAGGCAAAGAAAATAAAATCACTTTTACCTAATTCGGCCATACACGGTCATTTTGACCGCTCTGATTTTTGCGGTATTGTTTTTAATCTTTCGCGTGGTTGAAGATGCATATTGGTTGCTTAGTTACTATCAGCGTCTCTGCCAAAGAAACATCATAAGCGGTCTTGAGTAACTAGTGTGGGCATTACCGATGGGCCGAAGGTAAAGCCAGAGTCGGTAACGCTAGCTACCACCGTGAATACGGCGGGGATGGACTCGGCAGGCGCTCTCTCTGTGGAAGGAGCGGTACACCGAGCTAGATAGCCTGTGGCTGCCTACGTGTTAGTACAACTTTATACATCCTCAAACTGGCTGGAATTGCACACATCCTCTCCAAGGAGTGCACCAGCAGTGAAATTGTCCGGAGGAAGTTCAGGCAGCAACTGGCAGAGATGCTGAGACCAGGTTTAGAGAGGAGAAAAGGGAGCGGGGCACGGTCCGAGCAGCGCTGCGCACCACAGCAGGCACCAACACGGAGGCAGTGACAGGTTACGTTAGGTTATAAATGTTCAAATAAGATACTTTTAGGTGTTATTTGCATGTTATAAGTTATGTTGAATGAATTTATATACCATATTTTTCAGATGTGATTGAAATAATTACGTTTTACTATGCCGATATGAATAATTGAAACACGTGGGCAACTCAAGTGTATAATCAAACTCGTTAAATTGTACATTTCGGTGTTATTTTGTTTATCTAAAATGTATTCTAACACAATACCTGCATTAATATTGCAATTACGTATTTATCATGACAGATTATAGAGTTTGGAATCTGGCGGTCAAAATGACCGCTCACGGCAGTTCTAGTAGTTATGGAATCCCGGCAGTTCTAGTGTTAAATCAATCGCAATCGTCTTGGGCGGTGCTAAGCTCCGGTTGCAAAGACAATAGGCTTATTCGAGACAAATTGCGCCTTGCCTGTAAAGTGGACGAGAGCAGGCAGCAGCAGCCGGGGGCGGGGACAAAAAGCTGTAGAGTAGCTGTCAAAATGCTCTACTTGCGATCTGTTGCTGATTTTAATTAACAACGCACTGTAGATGATTCGTGATCTGAACAGATTTAGTCTTTTTGACTTCTAAACGTCACTACACAACATGTCTTCTGTACAGAATAAGCCTTTAAATCAGACAAATGGCAATTAAAAACAATAAAAAATGTGTATACAACGTCATCATGTGGAGTTGATTCTGAACCAATGAGCTGTTAAATCAGCTGCGGCGGGTGTTTCCCAGCAGGCCTTGGGTCCGCCTGGGTCTTGCAAGATAGTGAAAAGCAACTGCGCTGCCTGCGTCTCAGAGCTGCAACCACCTTGATCTCATGAGGTTATCGTTGGCTACGTGTGCATGACGTCTGAGCAAGTCGGAGCACAGAGTTAGACAATATTATCCTGGAAATGAATTGTTGTTGATCCGGACTAGACTTCAGATAATGGTTGTTCAGCCATAGCATTGAAGTAAATAACAGAGCAGCATTGGTGGCAGAGTAATAAAAACTATCTGCAACAACTGTCTTAATTAGCAAACCTTATGTTTCAAGTTACAGTGTGACCTCAGATTAGAGTCCAGTTTCGGGTTCCTTTTTCAGAAAATAGATTTCAAATCTTAAAGGACTCACAATCTTCAATAGATAGAGGCGTATCTTGTTAAAATGGGGTCTAATGTTTTCTCGACTTTTACAACAACAAAAAAAACTGGGCCTCATTACATACTGTTTATGTAGCAGATACTGTCAGACTGAAAGTTGTTCATCACAGAGAAGCTAAAAGCTTTTATGTGATACATTTCTTCATTCATTCATTTTTTTGGAGTACATTTGAGCAAGTACTGTACTTAAGTGCAAATTTGAGGTACTTGTACTTTACTTGAGTTTTTTCATGCCACTTCCTACTTCTACGCCCCTATACATCAGAGAGAAATCTTGTACTGTTTACTCCACTAAAATAATCTTACAGCTTTAATTACGAATAGTTTTGCACACAAAACACAAGTAGTTCATAAAATAATGGTTTATGTGTTATAAACTATCCAAAAATAGATATAAGACAACAATTACAGCTGAAATAATTAGCTGATTAAACACTCTGGATTGAGAGAACTGTTTTGATCGTTTCCAGTTTCTAAAATGTGAGAATTTTTCAGTTTTGAGTACTTTTACTTTTAATAGTTTAAGTACATTTCCCTGATGATACTCACATACTTTTACTTAAAGTGCAGACATTATACTTTTCCGTATTTTCATATCTACAAAGTTATGTTGGATTTTCAAATAATGAGGTAAATGTATTTTAGAGAAACCACTGTGCGCTAAAACGTTACATTGAACTAACTAAAATGCAAAGGCACGGAAACAAGAAGACTTTGTAGTGCAAACTACATAATGACACAAACCTTTCACACTAAACTTGGTGTTTGTTCTGTTTTCAGCATTGAACTAATGGACTTAAGGTACTTACTTAAAGGAATGTAATTGAATTGCCTTGTTGCTGGAAGGTGCTGTAGAAATAAATTTGCTCTCCATGCATCCTCAACCTGTCAGTCATTCTTCAGGGTATAGAAGCCACTGTTGTGCCCGCTTGTCTCAGAAGGCATGTAATGTAACGGCACCACAACCGCTTTCGCCTCGCCATTAATATCTGCGTGAAGTTTTGAAAAATTGTAACCACACTCGTAACCACACTTCATCAGCAGTGTCGTAACTCACTGGGACTTCTACATAACTGCAGAGTCAACCTAGTTTGCCAGCATCTCCGCGCATGTGTGTGTGTGTCTGTCGGAGCTCCACTCTCTGTCAATATGCAGAGGACAGATAAGCTTGAGATTACGCGCTCAGACGCTTTTGGACCAAAATTTGACATCGAAAGATATCCCTCAAAGTGCTGCGGGAAACCCTGAACTACATAGATTTTATCACATGGGCATTTTAACTAACCTGATGCATCAGATGGTTTCTTATTCAGAACCATTTGAGAAGCCATCTTTGGAATCTGTTTGGGAAAAGGGCAGGCACTTTCATAAATTACTTGGCAGGTGATGAACCATCTATCCATCAAACTCTTACCAAAGCCAGTTGGGAGAAGAGCGACAACAGCTTTTCCATTTAGAAAAGCCTTCAGTGCAGTTCTTTTTTATCTTCTTTAACTGACAAAATACTCTCCAGTTCTGATATAACTGATGCCAGTATTTCAGGATAGTGTTCGTAACACAAGACACTGAGGAATGTTTTTCTTATAGGTTACTATATCCTATCTAGAATTAGCAATATACTAAGCCTAACCTATACAATGAATAGAACAGCCGCTTTCTAAGAAGCGTAGTTTCATCTCCAGGGCCTTCTCGTTGAAGTTTTTGTCAAAAAGTCAGAGGGGTCTTTTGTAAAATTGGCTTTTAAGTAAGCCATAAATTAGAGCTTTTGGGGCTACATCTGTAACTTCTTTGTGCCGTTAAACTTTTTATGTTTCTGCATTTTTTAACCCATCACACACAAAATAATTGCAGAGCAGAGACTGCTGGCTTGCATGACGGACAACTCCTACTTTGTCTTAGCTGTACAACCTTTTGGTTTTTCTCTAATTATGTAAGCAATAATGTAGAGCAAGCCGGTCATCAGTGCGAATTAGAACCAAGACAGGGTGATAAGGGGTTCCATTTGCACTCCACATTATCCGGCTTATTACGCAGCTTATTACACGGCTACCCATGCAGGGGTAACATGCTGATAATGTCTGCGTCCCTGTCCGGGCAGTTAACTTTACCACTGATGAGCACGGCTCTCCGGCGGAAACCATGGAGCTAACCAATGCTCTGTTTGCACTGTTGCCATTAGCGCTGTTAGCTCTCCTCGGTTCCTCTACCCTCTCTCTCCCTTTGTGATCTGCTGATCAGCGGTATGAGCTACGCATGAGCACAAAAATTGATTTAAAAACGGTCCGCCAGAGTCTTCATCTGCGTATCCGGTATCGGGTCGCGGGGGCTGCAGCTCCAGCAGGGAACCCCAAACTTCCCTTTCCCGAGCCACATCAACCAGCTCCAACTGGGGAATCCCGAGGTACTAGCCACCTTCCTGAGGAAACCCATTTCGGTCGCTCGTACCCTGGTCTATATCAGAACTCCTTCCATGGCAACGGTCGGTTATACTTAGCAACGGTCTGTTGTACAGAAATAACAGACCATAGAATGCCGCGATTGACAAATCAGAATTGAGCATTTGACCAGGCTGTGTTATAATGCCAGTTGGCATATTGTGGTTAGCATATCTCTCACCGCCAATGTATGAAACTCCCATCTGAAAGGCATTCTGGGAAACTTTTGTAATCACTTTACACTTTTGTAATGCTTTTGATACAGTGTATGACAATGTAAGAGTATTTCCCTTAAAGAAAATGTAGGAATATTTCACTTAAAATCACAGTACATGCTAGTGAAGTCCACATTTTTATTTTGTTTTCTGAGCCCAATAGATAGCGCTCTCTGTTCAACAAAGGGTTAAAAGCACACTGGATTGGCATTACTTGAGCCTTTTTCTTTAAACCAAGAATGCCATCTCGGCGGGTTACCAAATACAAGTAGTGATTCATACATACACATACTGCGGCACATTCCCACTCTCCCACTTTATCCTATTCTCTCCTTTACATACTCACTCACACAGAGTACACTCCATTAAGCAGCACGTGATCAAGGCTTTGCATTTAACACCCTCTCATCGCCTTGACACTCGTTCTCCATCACACGTACACCCTGGCTACTTAATCATCATTTACCACACACACACACACACACACACACCACACACTTTTCTCTCTTATCATGTGGAGTGGAGTACTGTGGGTTGGAGTTGGGATATTAGTCTCATTAAAGCAGCCACTAATTACTGGGGCCGGAGAGACAACAGAGGAAACAATAATAAGAGAAAGTCTGAATGTGAACTCCTCTGAGACTCTGCTGCTGCTTTCTGCACTGGAGTGGCAGCTGGTGAAGAGGGTGTCATTACACACAAACACACCCACACACACCGCTGTGGCTGGTAGAGTAGTCGCCTGGCAATCTGTAGGTTGGGGTTTCGATCCCTGGCCCTTCAGTCATGTCAAAGTGTCCTTGCGCAAGACACTGAACCCCAAGTTGCTCGTAAATGTGTGTGAGTGTGTATCTGATGGGCAGGTGGCACCTTGAACAGCATGTGAATAGTGGTTGTTTCTGTAAAACTGTAAAAGCGCTTTGAGTAGTCGTTACGACTAGAAAAGTGCTTTACATTTACATTTACACACACAAACATGCACAGAGGTATGGGATGAGACTAAACATGACAACGCACACAACCCACACGGACACAGCCATGTATGTTTACACATGTATAACACATTCTGCACACATTTGAAAACAGCGTAAACACACAGACACACTCACATAAAGGAAAAATAAACACATACACAAACATGAACATATGTGTGGTGGCCTAAACACATGCAGAAACATGCACTACACATCAAAACCAACAACTGGGCGCCTGTATAGCTCCATTGGTAGAGCGGGCGCCCATAGGTAGAGGTTTCCTCCGCGACGCAGCGGGCCTGGGTTTGACTCTGACCTGTGGCCCTTTGCTGCATGTCATCCCCCTCTCTCTTCATATGTCCTGTCAAAATAAAGGCCTAGAAGGCCTTTAAAAAAAAATGCCTTTAAAAAAACAAAACAACATTAACTACACATACAGCACCGTACACACCGAGACACACACTAAAGGATGGATACACAAACCGTGCAGGACGGACTGGGCCAGTTTTGGACAGATATTTAGAAATATTCTTCGGGCAGCCGGGTTGGGTCCGTGGGTAGAGCAGGCACACATATGAGAGGTTTATGCCACAACGCGGAGGTCCAGGGTTTGAATCCGACTTGTGAGGATTTCCTGTATGTCTTCAGTCTCTCTCTCCTTTCTCACCTACACTCACCGGCCACTTTATTAGGTACCCCATGCTAGTAACGGGTTGGACCCCCTTTTGCCTTCAGAACTGCCTCAATTCTTCGTGGCATAGATTCAACAAGGTGCTGGAAGCATCCTCAGGGAGTTTGGTCCATATTGACATGAGGCATACACAGTTGCCGCAGATTTGTCGGGCTGCACATCCATGATGCGAATCTCCCGTTCCACCACATCCCAAAGATGCTCTATTGGATTGAGATCTGGTGACTGTGGAGGCCATTTGAGTACAGCGAACTCATTGTCATGTTCAGAAAACCAGTCTGTGATGATTCAGCTTATGACATGGCGCATTATCCTGCTGAAAGTAGCCATCAGAAGTTGGGTACATTATGGTCAAAAGGGATGGACATGGTCAGCAACAATACTCAGGTAGGCTGTGGCGTTGCAACGATGCTCAATTGGTACCAAGGGGCCCAAAGAGTGCCAAGAAAAATTCCCCACACCATGACACCCCACCACCAGCCTGAACCGTTGATACAAGGCAGGATGGATCCATGCTCATGTTGTAGACGCCAAATTCTGACCCTACCATCCGACTGTCGCAGCAGAAATCGAGACTCATCAGACAGGCAACGTTTTTCCAATCTTCTATGTCACATTCGATAGTTGTGCAAATTGTAGTCTCAGTTTCTGTTCTTAGCGAAAGGAGTGGCACCCGATGTGGTCTTCTGTTGCTGTAGCCATCTGCCTCAAAGTTCGACGTACTGTGTCGTTCAGAGATGTTTCTGCCCACCTGGTTGTAACGGGTGGTATTTGAGTCACTGTTGCCCTTCTATCAGCTCGAACAGTCTGGCCATTCTCCTCTGACCTTGGCATCAACAAGGCATTTCCGCCCACAGAACTGCCGCTCACTGGATTGTTTTCTTTTCGGACCATTCTCTGTAAACCCTAGAGATGGTTGTGCGTGAAAATCCCAGTAGATTAGCAGTTTCTGAATACTCAGACCAGCCCTCTGGCACCAACAATCATGCCACGTTCAAAGTCACTCAAATCACTTTCTTCCCCATACTGGTGCTCGGTTTGAACTGCAGGAGATTCTCTTGACCATGTCTCTGCTAAATGCACTGAGTTGCCGCCATGTGATTGGCTGCTTAGAAAATAAGTGTTAACGAGCAGTTGGACAGGTGTACCTAATAAAGTGGCCGGTGAGTGTAGATGTCCAATCAAATAAAGGCAGAAAAGCCCCCAAATTATCTTTAAAAAAAATGTTCGGGTTTGGGTCGGGCTCAGTCACATCAGCGTGATGAGGCATTTGTTGTAAAGTGGTGCTGTGGCTCCTTTAAGAGACCTCAGTTCGTGTGGGTCTGTGTGTGTGAAAAGTGGGCAGAAGAGAGAAAGAGGAAGCAGATGTGTTGTAGGTGCAACTGGAGCAGAGTTGGTGGAATACATTTTGTACACAGTGTGTGCAGCGTCCAAAATAAACTCCAGACTGAAAGCCAAGTTCATTAATTTTCTCACCAGAAACGGGATTTTAACCCCAACGTTATTCAGTTAATAACGTCGGCCCTGGAGTCTCCCCGGTTTTCTGGTCAGAAACAAAGCAAGCAGGAAAGGTTTAACATTTAACATTTTAAATCAAACAGCTTATAAACGTGTGCTTGTTGCCCCATCTGTTGACATTTTGAATGCCTTCCTACAGCTGCTTAATAAAAGCTGGCTTTCCACTTTCCACACAAACAAATGTGTCATTGGTATGAGAAAAAAAAGAGATTTTAACTGTCGGGCTCAGACATAAATATCTTAATGCCTGGCTTGGGTCCGGTTCAGTTACTACTCTGTTGGACGCGGGCCGGGCTCAGACAGAAAAATGCGGCCTGATCCGTACTCTCCCACACACACACACACACACACACACACACACACACACACACACCACACACACACACACACACACACACACACAAATGAAGCATGTTAGCTAAACACTACGTACGCTTGCACTCATTAATGCACCCACAAGCCGTAACACAACACACACCTCATAGCACAAACATTGTTCTGCTCCATTATTTTCCTGCATAGAGGTGGCATTATAAGAGAGCTTTATCAGACACACACACACACACACACACACACACACACACACACACAGTACAGTGTCTGCTAATTATGAATAATAAAGCAAGTTTAAATAATTGCAATGGTGGTGCTTTGGTGCGTCCCAGCAGCTAAGTGGGTCAAACTTGACGAAGCGTTTCCCTTCCAATCCGTGCAGCATTCAAAGCCCCATAATAGCGAGGAGGTCTGGGAATTCAGTGGCATGACATCCCGCGGAAATTATCCAATATAGGCAGAGAGCATTTTTGGCAGGAAGCTAAAGGTCTTCGAGCTTGGGAATTCTCTGCGTGACATTTTCCATTGTGTGGGGAAAATAACTCAGATTCCATTACATTTGAGGGCACACATCATCTTGGGAAGACAGTCGCACTTTGGCTCACATGCGATTTGGGGAAACAGAAGAATGGAAGGTTTTCTTCCAATGAATCCCTAATTGAAAACCCCAAAAATGGAACTGGGAATGTTGGGAGTTTGTAGAAATCCTAGCTCCGTAATACTGATTAACATAATATTCCCTGTACTAAAATCTCCAATTGAATCGAGAGAATCTTCGAGTACAGTGAGATGTGTAGTTTTAAATATATTGCGTAATCATTACAATCAACTTCCATAAAATGTATATTTGGAATCATCCATTAGCCTGTTTCGCAAGTCACTGACACTGGCACAAATTAACATGTGGCCATAATGTATTTGCACCTTCCAAGACATCCATATGAATAGAGTTAATTTAGAGTTGAATACAAAATTTCCTTCATCATATTCCCTGTGCTGAAAGAGGGAATTATTTATAGAATTAAGTGTAAGCCTTTAGTTCTTGGCAGTTGAATACCAGATAATGAGCCAATTCTCTGCGGCAAAATGGTATAATGTGCCACCGTATGTACGGGGATTAACTCATGTTGAAATTCCTATTCCTTCCCAAGACAATATCAATTATTCTGTTACTGGTTAAAAAAAACATACTGTACTATTACATATATAGCCAGCTCTTTGAATTTAATGCAGATTAATTTTTTCCATGCGTAGTCTTAAAAAAATGTATTACATGTTTTTGTTGTTGATTTGACTAGAAGAGCACTTAGAAAGAGCAGACTGTCATGTTGTTAAAAATGTGTTGTAAAAACTATTTTGTTTCAGCAGTTTAGAGTGGTCGTTTCCTAACGCTATCGCCGATCTAGACCTTTCTGCTGCAGAGAACTTGACCTCCTCACTAAGTATCTGGAAAAGATCAGCGAACAAGTAAGAAGAATAAAACAGTCAACATTAATCCAGCAACTGGACTGCACATGGCATGGAGGCGCCTCATGAAATATATGGCTCGCCAGAGGCCGTCGAACAGGCTCGTTCAACAACGAAAAACTTTCCAAAGTTCACACAAGGATCCACGAGACCAGGGATCTAGCCGACCTGTTGTCAGAGCTACAGGCCGCCAAGGAACGCTACCTTCAGGCTTATCATACTTGGACCCCTCCAGAGGAATTAAGCCTGTCATTGAGAAACTCCCATACAACTTACAAGAAATGGCTTTACTTTGGTTCAAGATACAAACAGAACATTTGGTTAGCTTCCCCCTTTCTCCGTGCTGGTAAACTTCATCGCCACAGAGGCAAGGCTCGCACAGACCCAAGCTTTAACCTCTTCATGCAAGCTCCAGTAGAGAGAAAGATAAGTGGGAGGGCCTACAAAGACATCTGTATGTTTCACAAACACAGATCTCAGGAACTGCAAAGGCCGAGTGTGGCACAAGTACGGAACGTATTGATCCAAATAACACTGCCCTCTGCACAAAAAGCCCCACCCTCTAGGAAATGCAGGGGCTTCCGTGAGAAGAGCATAAATGAGCACACAGCTTTTGAAAGAGAATTACATCTGTTTTCGCTGTTGCTCCTCTACAGATCTTGCAAAGAATTGCACCGCTGAGATAATGTTGCAGAGTGTGAGAGCACTCTCATCCGACAGCACTCACCCTTACCCACCTACCGGAAACCTACCGTTCCCCTCCACTTCAGAGGACGGCGGGAGAGGACAGAGAAGACATCCAGGAGGTTGTCAACGTGCACACAAGTATGTGGCGAAGGATTGTTGCCAAGCATGCGCTAAGATCTGCCTCGTCAGTGTGTTCCCTAACGCTGCAGAGGAGTCTAAGAGAATTGACGCCAACTGGACGAGCAAGCAACCGCTCCCTGGCCCGGTCAGAGTTCTTCGAGGGTTTTAAGATTTCCGGAAGTCCCTACCCATATACACTCAAGACCTGTGCGGGGCGTACAGAGACAGTGGGGAGGAGAGCCAGCGGCTACACTGTAGAGCCGGTGGACAAGAAAGTAAGCATTCGTCTGCCCACACTCCTCGAGTGCAACCAAATCCCTACCAATCGTGACGAGATTCCTACCCCGGAAGCAGCCTACCATCATGCCCACCTGAAGCACATCGCCAACAAGATTCCCCCTCTGGATCCGGACGCCAAAATTCTCCTCTTACTGGGCAGGGACATCTTACGGGCACACAAGGTCCGAGAACAGATAAGTGGCCCAGGAGACACACCGTTTGCTCAAAGGCTCGACCTAGGATGGGTCGTAGTCGGTGATGTGTGCCTTGGAGGTGCTCACAGACCAGTCGAGGCAAGGAGTTACAAAACAGCCATCTTAGAGAACGGTCGTACGAGTCATCTTCAGCCATGCAGCAATCAGATCAGAGTAAAAGAAGTATTTGATCAAGTGCTAAGACATCACCATCATCCAGCATCAACCTCCACCCATGACCCAGCGATGCTTGTTGGAGATTACTTGGGCCAAACTATCTTCACTCGTACTCCTGACGACCACAGACTCGCTCCATCCATGGAGGATCTGGAGTTTCTGAAGATAATGGAAGCTGAGTGCTACCAGGACAGCTCCAAAAGTTGGGTTGCACCTTTACCCCTTAGGTCGCCGAGACAGCGGCTGCCTAACAACAGAAACAGCTTTTGACCGTCTTGTCTCACTCCGGCTCCATTGAAAAACGACCACAGATGAGAGCCGACTTTCTTGTTTATGGAGAAGATGCCAAGAAAGCACATGCAGAAGTGCCCCGCCATTGCGGCCCGCGCAGAGTTGTGGTACCTGCCCTGTCGTCGTTGTGTATCATCCTAGGAAGCGGATAATCCGTGTAGTCTTCGACGCACGCGTCACATGAAGAGTGTCGCTCAACGATGTCTTGCTCACTGGCCCGACCTTAATATAGCCTGCTAGGTGTTCTCATGAGGTTCAGAAGGAACAGGTGGCAGTCACCGCCGACATTGAGCACATGTTCCACTGCTTTGTCGTTTAAGGAGGACCACCGTGACTTTCTTCGCTTCCTGTGTATAAGAACAACAACCTTACCTCTGACTTGTGGAATACAGGATGCGGGTTCACCTTTTCGGGAACAGTCCCTCACCTGCCGTTGCAGTATATGGTCTACGACGGGCAGCTAAGGAAGCAGAAGCCAACTATGGCAGTGATGCAAGAAGATTCATCGATCGTGAGTTCTACGTTGACGATGCTTTAATCTCTTGGCACAGAGGAAGAGGCCATCACGTCCTTGGACGGCGCAGAAGATGCTTGCAGCTTCTAACTCAGCTACACAAAATCGCTTCCAACCGACCAGCAGTCATCGAGCATCCCCCTAAGATCTTGCCAAAGATGTCAACACTAGATCTCTTCGTTGATGATCTCCCATCCAACTAGCCTTGGATTGTTCTGGAACATGCGCACAGACACCTTCATGTTTCAAATCGAGAATAAAAGACCGTTCACTCGCAAGGGGTACTCTCAACTGTGAATAGCCTTTATGATCCACTAGGGTTCCTCGCACCCATCACGGTTCATGGGAGACTGATACTCAGGGAACTCACCGCACAATCAGGGACTGGGATTCACCTCTTCCTAAGGAAGGAATTCGAGTGGACTAGATGGAAACAATCACTCCAAATCTAGAAGGGCCTCGATACCACGCCCTTATACACCTCTCTCCACCGCAGGTGCTCTAGGAGAGAACTCTGTGTCTTTGCTGATGCATCATCAAAGCCATAGCAGCTGTGGCCTATATCAAAGTTACAAGCCACCAAGAACAGACTGAGATTGGCTTTGTCTTCGGAAGGCAAAGTTGGCCCCCCAGCCTAGCTTACCTATCCCGAGACTGGAGCTCTGTCAGCCGTACCGCCACTGAGATCGCAGAGATGTAGTTACAGAGCTGACACAACGTTTGACAACATCACCTACTACACAACAGCAAGGTTGTATTAGGATACATCCAGACCAGTCAAGATTCTATTGCTACGACACAACAGGATCCAACGTATCCATACATCGCCTTGTTCCGGCCAGTGGAAGTACGTCCCAACGCACCTCAACCCAGCTGACATTGGGACAAGAACTGTGACACCAGCCATGCTAGCAGCACAACTTGGCTCAAAGGACCAGCCTTTCTCCATGATGCGTCTTCACATGCATCTGAGCACAAAGACTTATAACCTGATTGACCCTGATACTGACTCTGAAGTGCGCCCCCAGGTGGTGACAAGGCTCACACATGTTACCAGAGATGTGATACCCCACAACGCTTTGACGTTTCTCCAAGTTCAGCACTCTCCTTAACCAGCACACCTCATCCATGTGCTCGTTCCTTTGCCCACTCCACCCAGAGAAATGTCAAGGGTGGCACATCTGTCGCTCTAGAGGAAGAGTTGCTGAGAGCCAAGTGTGCATTGTCAAGAGCGTCCAGAATGAGTCTATCCAGAGGAACTTAAGTGCACAACGCAGGATCCAACATCCCATCTTCCAGCAGCTGTTGGAAATGCACCCCACCATGGACAAAGATCAACTGCTTAGATGTGGAGGTCGGATTGGACAGTCAGAGCTGAGCACAACGAGGCTCACCCTATCACATTCTGGCCGCCATCATCTCGCAACCCGCTTGTGTCTCACTATCACGAAGCAGTGAAACACCAAGGAGGCACTGACCGAAGGGGCCATTCAGCGGCAGGGTTCTGGCTGGTGGGCGCTAAACGCTGCATCTTAGCTACTTCACAGCTGTACACTTTTAAAAGCTGGGAAAGACAGAACATCAGCAAATGGCAGCTCTGCCACAACGGCTACAGGTAGCACCTCCTTTCACCTACTTCGGTGTCGACGTCTTTGGACCATGGGACACTGTCTCACGCCGCACAGAGGAGGAGTCTCCAACTCAAAACATGGGCTGTGATGTTCTCATGCATGTGTTCAAGAGCAGTCCATATCGAGGTAATTGAAGCAATGAGTACCAGCAGCTTTATCAACGCCTTGAGAAGGTTTTTTTGCAGTCAGGCCCTGCAAAACAGATCCGCTCTGACGGCGGACTAACTTCGTCGGCGCTTCTCGTGAGCTGGAGATGGACAAGTCTAATCCAGGCTTCAACAGCGTGGAGAGTACCTGAACACACAGAGCTGCACCTGGGATTTAACCCACCTCACCGTCTCATATGGGTGGCGCGTGGGAACGAATGATTGGCATTGCCCGCCGTATTTTGGACTGCATGCTGCTTGAGCAGCGGAGTCTCCCTACACACGAGGTCTTGACCACACTCATGGCCGAGGTACTGCTATCATGAATGCTAGACCGCTCATCCCATGGTCATCGGATCCTGATTCGCCCCTCATCCTCACTCCAGCAATGCTCCTGACTCTCAAGACAGGCTCTGCACCCCTCCTCCGACAGGAAGCTTTGAGAAGCACATCTCATCAGAGAGGAGTGGAACGGTGCAGGGCTTAGCAGAAATGTTTTGGACAGATGGAAACACGAATACTCAAAACACTGCAGCTTCGACACAAGTGGCAAGGAAAGGCCTAACATCCAGAACGAGACATAGTTCTCCTGAAAGACATCAGGCGAAGAGGAATCAATGGCCTATGGGCACATTGCAAGAACCTTTCCAGGAGAAGATGGATTAGTCCGGAAGGTCGAAGTTGAATTCATTAAGGATGGAACCAGAAAGACTTTCTCTCGGCCCATTACAGAAGTGGTTCTGCTTCTTTCTCCAAAGACTGAGTCTGTTAATTAATGGGCTCTTTAAAGACCCCAAGCGGGAGTGTCATGTTGTATAAAATGTGTGTAAAAACTATTTTGTTTCAGCAGTTGAGTGGTTTGTTTACCTTTGTAACCATGCAACACAGTACCAGTGCATGTTGGGAAACAGGAAGTAAATTCCATGCGTAATCAGCTACAGGAAGTGTGAGCTCTACCTGTTGTCTGCCTCTGAGTGGATCGCTTTTCTTCTCCCCTTTTTGCTAAGGCAACGTCTGTAAGTATTTTCATTGTGACGTAGGTTATTGCTCATTGTTAGTTTGTAACCATATTGAGGCAGCTAAGAAGCTAATCGTTTTTGCTAGGCAGTTAGCTTAGTGTTCTTGCTGTTAGCTGTTTTGCTGCTATAACTGTGCTATATGTGTTATATAGGCTACAGCGCCAGTAAGCTAAGCGGCGCTATTCCCACAATACTGTGCATTTGAGTTTGTTTTATAATACAGACTTCTCATTGTATTGTATTGCAGTTTCACAAAATTCCCAGTAAACTTCATGGAAATGAATC
>NC_045752.1:22961367-22980275 GCF_008692095.1 Etheostoma spectabile
TTTGTTTCCTTTGTAACCATAGCAACACAGTACCAGTGCATGTTGGAAACAGGAAGTAAAATTGCCATGCGGTAATCAGCTACAGGAATGTGTGAGCTCACTGTTGTCTGCCTCTGAGTGGTAGCTTTTCCTTCTCCCCTTTTGCTAGGCAACGTCTGTAAGTATTTCTCATTGTGTAACGTTAGGTATTGCTCATTGTTAGTTTGAACCATATTGAGGCAGCTAAGAAGCTAAATCGTTTTGCTAGGCAGTTAGCTTATGTTTCTTGCTGTTAGCTGTTTTGCTAGCTATAACTGTGATATGTGTTATTAGGCTACAGCGCCATGTAAGCTAAGCGGCGCTATTCACACTAATACTGTGCATTTGAGTTTGTTTTATAATACAGACTTCTCATTGTATTGTATTGCAGTTTCACAAATTCCAGTAAACTTCATGGAAATGAATCAACTGTGTCCTGGAGTTTCTTGGGAGTGTTTAAGCTGAATGGAAAATAGCCCAGACAGTGAAAAGACGGCAACACAGCTAACAAGGGAACACAAGGATTGCTATCTACGCAGCAGCCTCAATACCAAGAGACAAACGGCAACGCTACAGCTTCTTCTCGATATTGAAAACGCAGTGAGTCACAATGTCAAAACGTAGCAACAGTAAAAAAGGATATGGGAGAAACCAGGCTGAGACTGTGCGCTCAAAAAGCAGTCGTTCATCTGGTACATCGTCCAGCTCAAAATTAGCATGGCCGTCGTCATGGCAAAACAAAAGCAGAGCAGACGCACAAGCTAGAGGCACCGCACAAAGGGAAATTGAACTTAAAGTGGAGCAGGCACGAATTCAAGCTAATCTTGATGCTTTAATGATGAAAAGGAAAAGGATGCTGCCATAGCAGAAGCAAACACTCTTGGGCTGGTTACAAGATATGGGCTTCGAGTTCACAGGTGAGGCTAACAGCCCTGTCCCCAATCGGTCAAAGATCAACGTTCGCAGATTATGTGTCAGCACAAGTCAGCCTATACAGCAAGGGTCCATCTTTCAAAAGAGAAATGACTATGCTTCAACAACGTTTCAGCCTAACACCTCAACAAGCAATGTCATCCCTTCAACACCCACCACACTCAATGCAAGTAAAACCAAGCTGCTGCTTCCGCAACATTATGCCACACCAGGTCCTCAGCCCCTTCAAACCAGTGGGCACTGCCACAGCAAAGCTTCAATCAGCCTCTCAACTGTTCAACTCTTCACCTTGATGGGAATCGTCTGCAACAGACCTTCAAACCAGATCCTCATCTCGGCACCACCGCCTGCTCACAGCATGCCCGGGAGCTAGCTATGACCTTTCTGCATCCACTGGAGACCTCATCAAATATCTGCTCGCAGCCAATGGTGACATCAGGGCACCACAATACGATGACCAGCCAGTGAACTATTGGGCCTGGAAAACATCGTTCCTGAACGCTATCGCGATCTAGACCTGTCTGCGCAGGAGAACTTGATCCTCACTAAGTATCTGGGAAAAGAGTCAGCAGAACAAGTAAGAAGAATAAAAACAGTCAACATTAAGGATCCAGCAACTGGACTGCACATGGCAGGAGGCGCCTCGATGAAATATATGGCTGCCAGAGGCCGTCGAACAGGCTCTGTTAACAAACTAGAAAACTTTCCAAAGTTCACAACAAAGGATCCACAGAGACTCAGGGATCTAGCCGACGTTGTCAGAGCTACAGGCCGCCAAGGAAGACGGCTACCTTGCAGGCTTATCATACTTGGACACTCCAGAGGAATTAGCCTGTCATTGAGAAACCCATACAACTTACAAGAAAAGTGGCTTTACTTTGGTTCAAGATACAAACAGGAACATTGTAGTATTCCACCTTCTCCGTGCTGGTAAACTTATGCCACAGAGGCAAGGGCTCGCACAGACCCAAGCTTTAACCTCTTCATGCAAGCTCCGAGATGAGAAAGAGTAAGTGGGAGAGGCCTACAAAGACATCTGTATATGTTCACAAGACACAGATCTCAGGAACTGCAAAGGCCGAGTGTGGACAAAGTACGGAACGTATTGATCCAAATAAACACTGCCCTCTGCACAAAAAGCCCCACCCTTCTAGGAAATGCAGGGGCTTCCGTGAGAAGAGCATAAATGATCGCAAACAGCTTTTGAAAGAGAATTACATCTGTTTTCGCTGTTGCTCCTCTACAGAGCATCTTGCAAAGAATTGCACCGCTGAGATAAGGTGTGCAGAGTGTGAGAGCACTGCTCATGCGACAGCACTTCACCCTTACCCACCTACCTGGAAACCTAAACCGTTCCCCTCCACTTCAGAGGACGGCGGGGAGGAGGACAGAGAAGACATCCAGGAGGTCATGTCAACGTGCACACAAGTATGTGGCGAAGGATTGAGTGCCAGAGCATGCGCTAAGATCTGCCTCGTCAGTGTGTTCCCTAACGGCTGCAGGGAGGAGTCTAAGAGAATGTACGCCATACTGGACGAGCAAAGCAACCGCTCCCTGGCCCGGTCAGAGTTCTCGAGGGTTTTAAGATTTTCGGAAGTCCCTACCATATACACTCAAGACTGTGCGGGCGGGGTACAGAGACAGTGGGGAGGAGAGCCAGGGCTACACTGTAGAGCCGTGGACAAGAAAGTAAGCATTCGTCTGCCCACACTCCTCGAGTGCAACCAAACCTACCAATCGTGACGAGATTCCTACCCCGGAAGCAGCCTACCATCATGCACCATGAAGCACATCGCCAACAAGATTCCCCCTCTGGATCCGGACGCCAAAATTCTCCTCTTACTGGGCAGGGACATTTAGGGCACACAAGGTCCGAGAACAGATAAGTGGCCAGGAGACACAACGTTTGCTCAAAGGCTCGACTAGGATGGGTCTGTAGTCGGTGATGTGTGCCTTGGAGGTGTCACAGACCAGTCGAGGCAAGGAGTTACAAAACAGCCATCTTAGAGAACGGTCGTACGAGGCATCTTCAGCCATGCAGCAATCAGATCAGAGTAAAAGAAGTATTTGATCAAGTGCTAAGACATCACCATCATCCAGCATCAACCTCCACCCATGACCCAGCGATGCTTGTTGGAGATTACTTGGGCCAAACTATCTTCACTCGTACTCCTGACGACCACAGACTCGCTCCATCCATGGAGGATCTGGAGTTTCTGAAGATAATGGAAGCTGAGTGCTACCAGGACAGCTCCAAAAGTTGGGTTGCACCTTTACCCTTTAGGTCGCCGAGACAGCGGCTGCCTAACAACAGGAAACAGGCTTTTGACCGTCTTGTCTCACTCCGGCGCTCATTGGAAAAACGACCACAGATGAGAGCCGACTTTCTTGAGTTTATGGAGAAGATGCTCAAGAAAGCACATGCAGAAGTTGCCCGGCCATTGCGGCCCGGGCAAGAGTGTTGGTACCTGCCCCTGTTCGGTGTGTATCATCCTAGGAAGCCGGATAAGATCCGTGTAGTCTTCGACAGCAGCGCGTCACATGAAGGAGTGTCGCTCAACGATGTCTTGCTCACTGGCCCTGACCTTAATAATAGCCTGCTAGGTGTTCTCATGAGGTTCAGGAAGGAACAAGTGGCAGTCACCGCCGACTGAGCACAGTTCCACTGCTTTGTCGTTAAGGAGGACCACGTGACTTTCTTCGTTCCTGGGGATAAGAACAACAACCTTACTCTGACATTGGGAAACAGGATGCGGGTTACCTTTTCGGGAACAGTCCCTCACCTGCCGTTGCAGTATATGGTCCCGACGGGAGCTAAGGAAGCAGAAGCCAACTATGGCAGTGATGCAAGAAGTCATCGATCGTGAGTCTACGTTGACGATGCTTTAAAGTCTTTTGGCACAGAGGAAGAGGCCATCAACGTCCTTGGACGGGCGCAGAGATGCTTGCAGCTTCTAACCTCAGGTACACAAAATCGCTTCCAACGACCAGCAGTATCGAAGCATTCCCCACTGAAGATCGTGCAAAGATGTCAACAGCCAGATCTCTTCGTTGATGATCTGCCATCCAACGTAGCCTTGGATGTTCTGAAAATGCGCACAGACACCTTCATGTTTCAAATCGAAGATGACAAGAGCCGTTCACTCGCAGAGGGGTACTCTCAACTGTGAATAGCCTTTATGATCCACTAGGTTCCTCGCACCCATCACGGTTCATGGGAGACGAACTCAGGGAACTCACCGCACAATCAGAGGACTGGGTTCACCTCTTCCTAAGGCATGGAATTCGAGTGGACTAGATGGAAACACACTCCAAGATAGAAGGGCTCCAGATACCACGCCTTATAACACCTCCTCCCCGCGCTGTCGCTAGAGATACTGTCTTTGCTGTGGAGCATAGTCAAAGCCATAGCAGCTGTGGCCTATATCAAAGTTACAAGCCACCAGACAGACTGAGATTGGCTTTGTCTTCGGGAAGGCAAAGTGGCCCCCCAGCCTAGCTTAACTATCCCGAGACTGGAGCTCTGTGCAGCGTACTCGCCACTGAGATCGCAGAGATGGTAGTTACAGAGCTGGACACAACGTTTGACAACATCACCTACTACACAGACAGCAAGGTTGTATTAGGTACATCCAGAACCAGTAAGGAGATTCTATGTCACGTACAAACAAAGGATCCAACGTATCCAAATCGCCTTGTCCGGCCAGTGGAAGTACGTCCCAACGCACCTAACCCGCTGACATTGGGACAGAAACTGTGACACCAGCCATGCTGAGCAGCACAACTTGGCTAAAGGACCAGCCTTTCTCCATGATGCGTCTTCACATGCATCTGAGCATCAAGAGACTTATAACCTGATGACCCTGATATGACTCTGAAGTGGCGCCCCAGGTGGTGACAAGGCTACAAATGTTACCAGAGATGTGATACCCCCACAACGCTTTGAACGTTTCTCCAAGTTCAGCACTCCCTTAAAGCCGTAGCACACTCATCCATGTGGGCTCGTTCCTTTGCCCACTCCACCCAGAGAATGTCAAGGGTGGCACATCTGTCGCTACAGAGGAGAGTTGCTGAGAGCCAAGTGTGCATTGTCAAGAGCGTCCAGAATGAGTGCTATACAGAGGAACTTAAGTGCATCAACGCAGGATCCAACATCCCATCTTCCAGCAGCCTGTGGAAATTGCACCCCACCCCGGCAAAGATCAAATGCTTATGAGTTCGGTGGACAGCCGAGCTGGACACATAGCGGGTCACCCTATATGTCAATGTGCTTTTGTTTATGTAACACAGACAGGAAAATAAAACCTTAACCCACTGTGTCCTGGAGTTTCTTGGGAGTGTTTAAGCTGAATGGAAAATAGCCCATGACACAGACCTTTGCCGAGGAATGCCCTATTCCGCAATATTAATGCGGTGGGAATTTTCCCAATTGGGAACTTTTCCCGATTATTCCAACACTACATCAGTACAGCACATATAAAAAAATAAAAATAATTTGTATATCCGCCCCCTAATTTGGATTCAATCCAAAATGAAATGGGTCCTTTTTGAGCCTGTGCTACACCCTTCCATCATTATTCATGAAAATCAGCCAGTAGTTTCTTCTGTAATCCGGCTGACAGACAAACAAAAAAAAATCAACAGACAGACAAAGCTTAAACCATAACCTCCTTGGTGGAAGTAATGACAAAGTGATAAATATAGGTTCAAGAACATTATGGTTTTCCTTGAAATCTTAACATGATAACATGATCTTAACATGATAATAATATATGATTCATTTTGAATTCAGTTTCTTCATATCTGACAAAATGTGAGACACTCAAAGGTTGTCATTGTTAACGATGGAGTCTATCAAAAAAATTTAAGATTATTTTATGGCTATGTTTTCACAGGAGAGACGAAGGCATGAGAGAGAGGGGGAATGACATGTAGCAAAGGGCCGCAGGTCGGAGTCCAAGGATTAAACCTCTACACATGTGCCCCTGCTCTGCCAACTGTGCTGACCCGGCCACACAAACAACTTCACACATGCATGCGCATGAGTCAGTCTACATGTTAGGAGGAGCGCAACTCTACGGCGTTAACATGTGCCTCATTCCTGAGAGAGTAATTGTACGTTTTGAGCACAAAGAACTATATTTTGCAAGCACATTACTTTACATTTTGAACAGAAATCAACACTTGCAAAATTAGTTTTGTTTGAGCAAAAAACAAACTATTCCGTGCTCAATAAATATATTTGCATGTTTGGTATTATTAATGTGTAATAATACCCCTCAAAGTGCTAACACATTATAACACTTCACAAGTCACCTCTCTGATCTCCAGTGAAACCATATCTCGGTAGTAGATAGCAAACGTTTCTGCTTTTTGAGAAAGAGGAAGCAGATGTGTTGTAGATGCGACCGGAGCAGAGTTGGTGGAAGAAGTTTTGTACACAGTGTGTGCAGCGTCCAAAATAAACCCCAGTCTGAAAGCCAAGTTCATTAATTTTCTCAGCAGAAACGGGATTTTAACCCCAACGTTACTCACTTAATAACGTCAGCATGGAAGTAACGAGTCTCCCCTGGTTTTCCGATCATGGTCGGAAACGAGCAAGCAGGAAAGGTTAACACAATGAACATTTTCTATTAAACAGCTTATTAACGGCTGCTTGTTGCCCCGTGTGTGCTGATGCGCTCATCTGTTGACACATGTGAAGGCCTTCCTACAGCTGCTTAATAAAAGCAGGTTTTCCACACAAAAACGTAGCCTACATATGTCATTCGTGTGAGAAATAAAATGAGATTTTAACTGTGTCAGGCTTGGGTCAGGCTCAAGCACAAATTTTCTAATACCTGTCGGCCTTGGGCCGGTTTCAGTCAAGGCTCTGTCGGACGCGGGCCGGGCTCGGACAGAAAAATTTGGCCTGATCCGGACTCTAGTAGCTAGGTATTACTGTTCAGTCTCGCATTGCGAGACCTATCTCCACAGTACTGCAAGGTGTGTTCAGATGACATGTCAGCTGCATAGCACCACACCAGCGGCTTTCTCCTCCTTCTCTCCTCCACAGCGGACGGGCTCCCTGCTCATGGCTAAGGTTCTTGTTGTTGATGTGTCTGAATGCCAAGTAGCATTCCCCCTAACCCGGGAGATGGACGGCAGTCCCGACAGCGGCAGAGCCTGGCCTCCATCCCGTTCCCCTTTTTTTGTCCGACCGCCAGCCCACACTGCCATCTCCTCGAAACCAGGTCCATGCTCTCTTCACAGACCAGTGTTCCGCCTAGGAGGCCGCGATGCTGAACAATACTGTTTTTACTAGCATGACCGCTAGCTCTGCTGTCTTCGCCATGGCTGCTAAGCTGTGGCTGTTCCCCACTGAGGCTGGGGCAGCCATGGGCTGTAGGTAGTTGGGGGGGGGGGGGGGGGGGGGGGGGGGGGGGGGGGGGGGGGGGGGGGGGGGGGGGGGGTTGCGCTGACACACCTCCTGGAGAGCAGCGCTTCGGCCACAACAGCGGCCCTGACTCCAGCTCCACCTATGGCGGCGCTGCCATGAGGCCCGGCCGGCAGCACCCACAGCAGTGACGGGGCACTGGGAACGTGTGTCTCACTCCAGCTAGAGTTGGAAACAGAGTGGCGTTTTTAAGGGCCACACAGTTCCCTCTCAGGTAGTCCGCCTTGTCTGTCCTTAGCATCATGCGGCCGCTGGACTTCATGTTTCACCTCACACACACACACACACACACACACACACACACACACACACAAACACAAAGGCTCCCCGCCACACCCACGTGCAGTAAACGGTCAGAGACAGCCACACTTCGTCAGAATTGACAGGCTCACCTTTTTATTTTTTATTCCACTTCTTCTTCTTTCTTTTTTTTTTCTGTGTAGGTATGATTACCTTTTTGTTTTTTTAAGGGAAAGACAGGAGGCAAAAAATAGGTCATGTTGATGCTAGCTGTGATTGATAGCTGTGAGAATGTACATTAATGGCATTTCGTATTATTTTTTTATTATTATTTCTTTTTTTGGGGGGGGGGGTTGTGTGAACACACTAGCTGCCAAGAGGTATATTGGAAGGGTGGATGAGGGTAATCTTGTTTCTGTATGCTAAAAAGAAAAACTGAAGGAAAATGTACTCTTTGATGTAACCTGAATTGTGCAATTCCTTTAGTAAAAATAAATAAATAAATACATAAATAAATAAATAAAGAAATAAAAATAAGAATTGACAGGCTCACACAAACACACACTCAGCGTGCATGTTCATAGCCTACTCAGTCTTTCTCCACCTCCCAGCTGATCAGAATGGTGAGTGAACGACTTGTGAGAATCAAACTACCGCCTTTTCACAGCTGCTGGGGGGGGGGCGATGCTCACTGGTGCGTACACAGCCGACTCACAGGCATGCATGTGCTGCTCTCTCGGTCACGCTGTAGCGCGGGAACGCTCAGCATTCTCTGTTGCTATGGCAACAAACAACACATGGCTATATGCCTCAACTCGCCAGCCTTTCCCCGGCTCTTACCGGCGTGGTAAAAGCTATCATGCTGTCTCGAGTTCAGATAACGGCTCTCCATTTGACACCTTGCGTTCGTGGTGCAGTAGGCGGAGTCCCGTCACACCCACACTGTGGAAACAGCGTGAGCGAGCGCCCACTCAGTATGTGCATGCTATACAGTCACCCCTCCCTCGGTTGTCTAATGGGACGGGGAGACCTCTGACTCGATGACCCGCCATGTATCTACACCATCATGGCGCGTTCTCTGTTACTATTTCAACAGACAACACACAAATGTGCGCCCCACCCTCTCAGCAGGGTGTGAAAGCTTGCCACCCAGCAATGCATGGCTGTCAAGCTTATCCCAAAAAGGCTACGCCCCAGTTTACCAGCCCTCCACCTCCTTTTCGACTGTGTTTTGGAAACAACCGTGTCATTTCAGGGGAGATCGCCACTCTGACGTCAGAGCTGGCAAAGCTGCCGGCAAAGGATGATTCTTTTTCCCCCCGCGTCCCTCCAGGAGAATAGAATGACGGTTTCTATTTCCGTTACTTCTCACACCGGGAAAGACGGGCGGAATGAGGCCCTTCTTGACCTGTCTCAATTCAATTATGAACATTATGCAGCGCCCATTCCACATGCTGACGATCACATCCGTGGATCTGAAAAACGCTCAGGGTCAACGCCTTTTCTCAGCGACCATGGCCCCGGGCTCTCCTGAACAATTTTCCCCCCAGTCCTTCTGATTCCTCGCCTCCTGGGACGCATCCAGGAAGAGGGCTTATTGGTCATTATGGTGGCACCAAAACGCACTACCACCTGGTTCCCGACCCTGGTTCAACTACTGCCGTTGTCCCCATGGTAACTGCCGTGGCAAGGGAACGCATTGTTGCTGCTGGACGGTGTGATGTTCCACCCCCCGGTGATAAGCCAGCTGCTATGGGCCGGGCCACTTAGCGAGAGCATTTGGAGGGGATAGGCTTGCGCACTGTCCAGGGTGTGTGAGCTCCCTCCACTACGGCGGCGGTGGATCTTTTTTTCCAGCGCTTGTGTGTGGAGAAAGGAGCAGAACCCTCTAGTGCCTCTTGTCGTAACTTCTTCCACAAATTGGTGGTTAATGATTTGGCTCCGTCTGCAGTTAAAGCCTACATAGCACCTATTCAACCTGCAACAAGGGCTCAGAGAGGTCAGTTTTTATGCACCCCCTGGTAAACATTGTTTGAAGCGGGTCAGATACAAAAACCTGCTGTGCGTTCTCTCACACCTCAGTGGGATTTAACCTTGGTGGTCCGAGCTCTAAGGAACCCTCCTTTTGAGCCTGTGGCACAAGCCCCTCTCAGGCATTGGCTGAGAGGGTGAGTGATTTATGCACGCTGGCGGTTTCATCATCCAGCCTCTCCATTAGAGGGGACGGGAGCGCGACCACCTTAAGGCAAAATCCATCATTACAATGAAAGTTTTAACAATCCTTTTTCGACAAGGGAGTTTTTCCCTTCGCCTAGTAACAATGCGGTAGAGGCGTGTCACAGACTTGCCTGGTGTGCACGTTATTCCAGTACCTTTTACACACGGCAGACATCAGATGAACACAGCAGATGTTCGTTCACTACGGAGAACGCTCACAGTGTGCCGCTCTTTGGAGCAGCGTCTGTCTCATTGACTGTGGGGAACCATCACCCAGGTCTATAGCTCAGAGGGGGTGGAATCCCCCCAGGACATTTGGGCACTCCACGAGAGCGCTGCCAGCGGCCGCAGCCTCCTCAGAGGCATGTTGGTGGCCGACGTTTGCGCAGCCGCTCCCTGTGAATCCCCGTGCCCGTTCATCTGTTTTATCTGTACGGTGTGCAGTTTTACCCGCACTTGACGGCAGATCTGTCAGGTTTGGTTTTGCTTCTGTCTCCATCCTCCTGCGCTTGAGTGGCTCGGAGGAATGCAGTGTTCATTATAAAACATTTCTACAATCCACATGACATGGGCCTCACAATCAGTGGTAGGCCTACTCTTGATGCTAACAGTGTGTTATGATTAACTAATATTGTTCAGTGGGAATAGTTAAACAAATGAGTCTATGTTCTGCTTGAGGACCTTGTGTTTCAGGTTGCATTAACTACATCAGCTTCGCCCTTAACCCAATAGCACTAGCTCTGAGAGGAGAAACCCTATACAAAATAGAATGATAGTTACGTATTGTAACTGCAGATTCTATGAGTATAGGCACAGCTCTCTAAGATTCGGGCTGAAGCAAAATGCTGATGTTGGGAGCAGATCTCTGGTCACGCCACTTTAATAAACAGTATCTGCGCACGTAAAAGAGGCCCTTGCGGGGCACAGGGCACGAAATAAATCTTTCACCCAATAGCAATAGCTCTTAGAGGGCTGGGCCTTTACTCATAGAATCTGGAGTAACTATCTCTCTACCAGTATGCTGACCAACAGGTGTTGCGCCAAAGACTGATCCCCGTAGATTAAATTCTCCGATTGGTTGGTTTTGTGATACACTTGAAACGCTATGAAAGTTTGAGCGAGTGAGTCAGAGTTGAGCAAGCACAGAGTGAAGAGGTGGAGAGAGAAGGAGAAATGACACGGAAATAGAGTTCTCTTTGCTCAAAACATACAATTACTCACTCAGGAAAGAGGCAAATATATAACGCCATACAACCATCAGGGTTGATGAATGGATTTTGAAAGATGTGGCCATGAAAGATTTGTTCAATTCTGTGCATCTGAGTTTACGCACATTTTTTTGACAATTTTACAGTCAAACAGCAAACAAAATCCAGGTGGCCTGAATGAGAATTAGGTGTAAAAGGGTTAAAGTCTTTCAAACATTGAAGAAGCGCTTTTCTTTTGTGGGTGAGAGGTGTCTATCCCAGCGGATCTATGCAGCTCTGGTTGGAGTGTACAATTGAATGAATGAATGAACTAATGACATAATGGCCAGGCAGAGCAGCTAGTGACAAGAAAGGTGTCTGAAAAAGGCAGAGATATAATTGTTCTACCCATACTGATTAAACAAATACAATCTGACTGAAAACATGTCACACTAATAAGCTGACAAGGCACATGTTTCTGAATGTCAGTGATTAGCCCCTGAGAGAGGCAGTAAACACCTGACCAGGACATCTCCTCCTCACTCCAACTACATCCTCAGAGGGTAAATGGGTCTTTTTAGATAAACTACTTTGCCTTTAATTGCTGTATCTTATTTATGACTTGCTTCAGCTTTAGAAGTTAGTTTAGTTCCATTACATTCCAGAAGGTTAACTATGTTCAGAGGCTATAGGTAAGTCATAATTTCAGTCATGCTAAATTGGATATTTTAAATCGGCTGCTGACAGAAAATACAACGTACACTGAACAACATTATAAACGCAACACTTTTGTTTTTGCCCCCATTTTTAATGAGCTGAACTCAAAGATCTAAGACTTTTTCATACGCTTTTTCACACACTTTACACAAAAGGCTTATTCCTCTCAAATATTGTTCACAGATCTGAGTGAATCTGTGCTAGTGAGCACTACTCCTTTGCCGAGATAATCCATCAAGTGTTGCATATCAAGCTGCTGATTAGACAGCCTGGTTATTGCACAGGTTAGGCTAGCCACAATAAGAGGCCACTCTAAAATGTGCAGTTTTATCACATAGCAGAATGCCACAGATGTCACAAGTTTTGAGGGATCGTGTAATTGGCATGCTGAGTGCAGGAATGTCCACCAGTGCCGTGAATTGAATGTTCATTTCTCTACCATAAGCCATCTCTAAAGGCGTTTCAGAGAATTTGGCAGTACGCCCAACTGGCCTCACAAGCTCATCTGCATGCTCGGTGTCCTCATCGGGGTCTCGACATGACTGCAGTGTGTCGTCGTAACCAACGTTTGATGGTGTCTGGCACAAACAAGTGCATTTTATAGATGGCATTTTGAATGCACATAGATACAGTGAGGAGATCCTGAAGCCCTCTGTTGCAGCATGATAATGCGGCAAGGATCTGTAAACAATTCCTGGAAGCTGAAAACATCCCAGTTCTTTCATGGCCAGCATACTCACCAGACATGTCACCATTGAGCATGTTTGGGATGCTCTGGATCAGCGTATACAACAGCGTGTTCCAGGTCCTGCCGATAACCACCAACTTCGCACAGCCATTGAAGATGAGTAGACCAATAATCCACAAGCCACAATAAACAACCTGATCAACTCTATGCGAAGGAGATGCGTTGCAAAGGAGATGTGAGGCTAAAAAAGGAAAACATAAATCTGACAAAAAGTGCATTTGAACTCTGTTGAGAAAGGCCTATATAATTTTAAGGTTTAATTAAGTTTAAAAACAATTTGCACGTTATTTATTTATAATATGCTACTGCATTAATCTCTTGCTTCATTGCCAGTTTCTCGCACTCATGCACAATGCAGTCATAGAGGATTAAAGATAAAACTTGGAAATGATCATCAGTGTTGGGAGTAACAGATTACAAAAGTAACGCAATTACAGTAATGTATGCAAACCATTGCAAATCATTTAAATACATTAAGTATTATTTCCTGTTGCTGTATTCGATGGTTGAGGTGACTGCAGAGACAGATACATTTGCGAGATGGATATTATTTTCAGGAGTTATGACGCTGCGTTGAAGTGAGGTGTCCCGTCTCTGTCCCCGGGGTCAGACCCAGAACCAGAGACGGCACAGACAACATCTGTGTCCAACAGGTGACGGTCAGCGCGGACAGCAGTGTGTCAGCTGCTGACAGATAGAAACATGTTGGGAATTAATATTTAGGCTTCTACACGTAATATTGTTACATTTTATCAGCTGTGAATAGTAACTCTGCCTGTAGTGGAACGGCTTCCAATGACGACCAAAACACTTGTCTTTTACTGGGACAATTTACTGTTCAATATGTTGCAGTTTTACAAGAGGAAAGTGAGTAGACGACAGGTTTTGCAGCTAGTGTCTTACTTTCATCTCAATAACTAGCAAGAGTACACAATAGGCAACTTCCGTAAAAATAAAAGCACTTCCTGCAGTAAAACTAAATTAATGTTAAACAAATAAAGTTGCATACTTTTTCCACATATCAGCCGTAAATCAAGTACTGTAAATACTTTAATTAGTGAGTTTTAATCACACTATAATTGACTGAATAGAATAGACTGTTTTAAACTAAACATGAATTTCTTAATCAAGTGTATTTAATTAAACATTTTACAACTAAGCCGCATTTCAGTACAACTGTATGGTACTTTTTGAGTATTTTCATTTTCTATTGTACGTTTTACATTTTTTTTTATTGCTGTAGTTACTTTGCATATCATATTAATGATATAACATATTATGAATAATCTATGATGTATTAAAGTTGATAAAGAGGAGACTTTAATGGTCCGGTGGTTAAATTCAAATGCTCGCTGTCAAACTTCTGCTGTTATTTTGGTGAAAGTAACTCAAAAGTAATGCCAAAGTAGTGTAACACATTACAACTCATATGCAGTAATATTGTAATATAAGTAATTACTCTCAAATGACAGTACCTAGTAATCGATAATGTATTATGTCTTGCCCAGCACTGATTATCATTGACCAATGCAACATTGTATGTGTTCTGGCCAATAACAGATTATCTCATTGTGTTTGATCTCCATTCATAAAAATGGAAATGGAAGAATATGACTTTGATTATACTTCAGATTTGACTATTAATTTTGTAATGCAGGGCAACAGATACGTTGGTGATATCTCTAGTCTTTGTATCAGGGATGCAGGATGGACAGATAAATGAGGTATATTATAACACATTATCAGAAGAGGAGAAAAGAAAGAAAATAAAAGGACAGAGAAGACATTGTGAAGCTGTGAATGGAGACGTTGAATCGTGAAAGAGCTGAGAGTCACTGAAAGACACAAGGGAAGTGTCTTGGCTTTGATTAGAGCTGTGGTCTCTGCCTTTGACAGCCAATAAAGGTCAGGAAGCCACAGGGAGGCTTAAGAGCTAATGTCAGCCTTTCACCTGGGAGACGTGTTTGTGTGTGTGTGTGTGTGTGTGTGTGTGTGTGTGTGTGTGTGTGTGTGTGCGTGCGTGCGTGCGTGTGTGTGTGTGTGTGCGCAGATTGTATTCCACCACATATACAGTACATGTATGTGTACAATGGCCTAAATGTGCCTGTGCGTGCATGTATTTGCATCTCCCATTTTCCTGAGTAGACAGAGCGGTCTGCAAGCAATTATAGGGATGAAGATAATAATAAGCTAACAGAGACGCAGTTTCATATTCATGTGTTCTGAGGGATGTCAAAGGCTGTCAACGGTGTCACTGAGTGTACTTGTGTGTGACAAAGAAGATCCATGTCCTGGCTCTCTGTAGAGTGTGAGAATAGGTGTCATTGTCTCTGTAAATGTCCATGTGTCCATGCTCAAGTGCGGGGAAGATTCCATATTCACTCTCTTCACAGGTTGTCAAATGATTTCAATGGTGCCACTTGGCAAGAAAGGGTACCATGTCAGATGTGCCCCACTGAGGTCCCTTTATTCCCATTGTCACTGACATTTAGAAAGGCCCATATAAAATAGATAGCATGTTTAGAGAGCTGTCTGAATGTACAGGGGATTTATACAGCACTTTCTGGTTGACAAAGGGAATGTGAGCCTAACAGCAGGAACACACCACAGTGTGAGTGTAGCGCAGCTATTTTTTATTTCGGGTGGCCGGACAGATTGGATAACATGGGCGGGAAAATAAAAATAGCTGCGCTGCAGTGATAGATTTGGCATCTCTTCTATTTCTTGCGTGATACGCGAGCGTACAGTAGGGGTCGAGCCAGACAAGCAATCTCATACAGGAAGAGCACAGTGCAGCCGGATACTTAACCAAAATAAATATATTTCAAAGTAAAACAGCCAGGTTCATGGTGATTTGGGCTGTCTTGACTTCTCACAGCGAGTCAAGCGATCATGCACACGGAGAAAGAGGCCGACGGACATACAGAGAAAGAGAGACACATGCACACTCACACACACACATACAGTCAAACACTAGGCTACAATTACCACATTTTTTCCCACTAATCCTGTCTCTTTCCATAGGAAATGGAGAGAGAGAGAGAGACACAGACGGTTAGCGCGTAGTCTTATGCATGTGGTTTGTTCCAGCTGTGAGGACAGGCTACAGGTGGAAGTGGTACAATGTGCTATAACCCTGTGTTGTCTTCAACCATGGTGAAAATAGACCCGTTCTGTTTTGTCTGTTTTATTAAACATAAAGCATAAATGATCTCCTAATTCTGTGTTACATCTTTTTAGCCAACTTTTTTCCAACTTATCACTGCTAGTTTTACACTTTTTTTATGGAAGTCATGGTCAATACAACTAATTCATCTCAATTTTTGCCCACATTGTTTGCTAAAAGACCCAGAAATTATAAACTATTTTAGCTACTAGTTAAGATCAGAGGAACATATGTTGATGCATAATTACAGCCTGTTTTGTGTATGGAACTGTCCATGTTATTTTTGGGCAATTTGGTTGATAAAAACCTATATTTTTTATATAGACACTTTAAAAAGGGGTCAAATTTGACTTGAGGACAACACAAGGGATAATAATGGTGGACAACTCTGGTTGTAGAAATAACTAGTTGTGTTTAATCACCTTTTCTCAAGGGCCTACACAGGAACTGGCACTACAAACCTTTACCAGTAGTACAAGCTTACATACTGAACAAATTATTCAGTTACTGGTTGTAAGTACAGCTAAGCATGACCTAGATTTCAATCTAACGTGGGGTCTTCCTCTCTTGACTGTCCAGTAATGCCCCTGTTAAAACTCGGTGTTGCCGTTGATGTGGTAATTAGTTTCTGCGTTGTGTTAGGATGATAGTGGTGGACTTGCGGATGGCGGTTAGAGTCAACAAGCACTTCGGCATCTGAGTGATACAAGCCCACTCTCAGTAAAACTATTCAGCCTGGTCTGGCTTGTTTCTCCAGTGATGGGATTCATAGTGGTAAAAGTTACCTACTGTAACTTAGTAACCTACTAAATATGATATATAAAATGACAGCATGAAAAATTTGAAAATATGCACACTTTACAACCACCAAATACAGATAAAATTGATGGGAAAAATAATGAAATCTCAAATTGTGTGTTTAATATAACATGCAAGAGGCATGTTACTAATGTCAGTGTCAATTACATTGGTATTGCACCTTTTATTACAAGTAAACCCAAAGTACTCAACATTAAAAGAGCATGCACGGACGCCTGGGTAGCACAGTTGGTAGAGCGTGCGCCCATATACAGAGGTTTACTCCTTGACGCAGCAGGCCCGGGTTAGACTCCGATCTGCGGCCCTTTTGCTGCATGTCATCCCCCCCCCTTTCATGTCCTCAGCTGTCCTGTCAAATACCGGCCTAAAAATGAGTTTAAAAAAACAAAACAGCATACACGTAAAAACAAAGCATGAACTGAAATAAGAATACAATAAAATAAAAATAGATAAATAAAAAAGTGCCACCATACATATTCGCACATGTGCACACACACACACACACACACACACACACACACACACACACACACACAAAAAAAAAAACAAACACACACAATTTAAACTAGGGAGCTTGTATATCACTCTCTGCTCTCTCTCTCTCTCTCTCTTTCACACACACACACCACACACACACACACGCACACACACACAATAAAATTAAACAAATGCCTGACAGAATAAAAAGGTTTTGAGTTTGCTTTTGAATGTGGACTCAGTCATCAGGCAGCTGGCCAGTGAAATCAACTTCTCTTTTCTCATTAACATATATATATATATATATATATATATTATATTATTATATATCTATAGTACAGCCCTATATTTGATTATCTTCAAGTTCTAGGTTTCTAGGTTTTATTCAGGACTTAGGACTTGCATAGGTTTTATTTTCAGACCATTTCAGAACATAAACATGAGTTCTTCTAACTTTAAATGGGGTAGGCACTTTCATTTTGTTGCAGGGTAAAAATTTAATAGTAATACAACGTAAGTGACTGATGCTCTCCCACGTCAGGCCTGTGGCCCTCTGAAAGAAGGGCCAGAGCCGGCTCTACTTGCCGTGGAGCCCCAGAGGCTTAAACGTCTGCAACAGGATGCTGCAGATGTTCCACCCGTCTGTGGTGGCCGGCACCATCTTCTACACTGCCGCGTGCTGTGGAGCGTGAGGGCGGGAGACGCTAACAAGCTCAACAAACTAATTAGAAAGGCTGGCTCAGTTACTGGAGGAGGGGTTGAGTTGGACTCACAATTAAATACTCTGCAACTGGCAAAATGCTACATATATTTTTTTGTACATCATTTACAATAATCTACATTTGGCACAGCCGAGGCACGTCCAATGAATCCATGGGAATTTTTCTCTGGGAAAGGTATCAATCTGTACTGTATATCTATTTATCTATCAATCTAATGTTTCAGTATTCTGTAATTCAAGTGGTTTGAGAGAAAATTAGATTTCCGCTTCTTCTCTTTGGCTTTTTTTTTTTTTTTAGAAAATCTAACTAGTGACGGGAGACTTTGGCCAATCACAGGTCATTTCAAAGGGAGGGCGTTCCTATTGACTGTTCTGCAAAGGCATACGAGCATGCACTTTCCTTTAGCGAAGGTTCTGTTTACTGTAACCAAAGGCTCAGGGCCGCAGCTAATTCAAGACTGAACTGTTAGATGAAGTAGTATTATTCATCTATATACAGTCCTTGAGTAGTGAAATTGTGTAAAAAAAGTAGTTTTGTTTATTGCCCAGGAAGCAGACATTTGCTGTGAAAAAAGCATGCCGATACACCACAGCATGTTTTTCTCCTGTGCCGGAACGCTGTTTGGAACAGCCAGACCCTCCTGTGCACTGCCATGGAGGAAGGTCGGGCAAACACTAACTAGCAACTAACACTAAGTTCTTAGCATTGCATATGAGAGGAGTGTAGTTGCACAATTCAACATCCAGTGTAAGTGTTAGAGTAGAACTGAGATTGTAATTGTTGGTTAACAGCTGCAAGGCTGCATAGTGGAGACTGCAGGGGGGGGGGTGCCAGCAGTATCAAGGACTTTACTTATTATCCAGCTAGTCTCTAGATATTGTTTTGCACAATTATAAGCAATTAAAAGGTGCATCAACGCAATTAGATAGCATTTAAAAGAGCAGTGCTATCTTGGGTGTGTCCATAATAACAGAGTCAACGAAACAAATCAAGTTTTTTTTTTTTTCCTTGGTGTTTTTCGGAGACGAGGGTGGGACCCAGTGTTGCGGAACTGATGAGAGCTCTGGCAGTCGTGTTGTTGTATAATCCTGCCAGCATGCTGGACTATAGATGGTCAGTGAGCTGAAAACAAAGCTGCATATCTCTGAGATCCCTGCATGCCCTCAAACCTTAAAGGCTCCGTCTGTCTGTCTGTCGGTCTGTCTGTCTGTCTATCTATCTATCTATC
>NC_045752.1:22980285-22982457 GCF_008692095.1 Etheostoma spectabile
TCTATCTATCTATCTATCTATATTTGTTGTCTTACTTGGAGAGCAGCTGCTGTGCACAAATTTATGCAGGCGGCATACTCTCCTTCACTGCTCCAAGATCTGGCAGTGATCCAGGTAAGGATGTGTGTGTGTGTGTGTGTGAGAGAGAGAGAAAGAGAAAGAGAGAGAGAGTGATATACAAGCTCCCTAGTTTAAATTCCTATGTACTGTGAGCTTTACTTACTGCAACACAAAAACATTTATTTTAAACGTTGTGGCTGCACAGGGTTGCAATAAACCAATCCGTAAATTAAAATGAAGCAACAAACCAACCTTACACTAAGTGACTTTTCAAGTGATTCCACTGTCACAAGACGGGAATGAAATCCTGAGATTCTTGCCAGAGTTGGGGTGCTCCGGTCATAAAACTCAGTCAGTCTTTTCCCCGTCTTGACATTCCGACAAGATCAAACGTGTTAGTTATTATTGTAAGTTTTAAGTATTGGTAGTGAAGTTAAATCATGTGAACATTGTCAACAACCAATGGGTGCGCTCCCTCCATTACCAAACAGGAAGCAGCCAACAGCTAGAGCCAGTTTTGTTTATGGTCGCTATGGCGCTACGCTAACGCCAAAGTGGTAAATTTGCAGATTTTCAATCCTTCTGAAGCACGTCGACCAACTGGAGTTTTACTGACAGATAAACGTGGACCTAAGATAGTGTTGCCATTCATCTGCATATACGGCAAAACAGAACAAAAATTGCCTTTGTCTTCAAGTTACTAATGCTAGCGGTAGCCAGCTAGCTTAGATACATTTTTTCAAAACGTTGTAGTCTTGACATGTATGATCTATATCCACGATATTCCGCTTCCGGGATTGCTCTGTTGCTGCAGGAAATTTCGCCGGAAGCATTTTTTTTTCCAAAGTCAGTTTTTTTCCTCCCGTGGATTTCTAGAACTATGGTTACCTGCTCCTCAGATCTCTGCAGGGTAAATCCAGACAGCTAGCTAGACTATCTGTCCAATCTGAGGACTATGGTTACCTGGTCCTCAGATCTCTGCAGGGTAAATCCAGACAGCTAGCTAGATTATCTGTCCAATCTGAGGACTATGGTTACCTGGTCCTCAGATCTCTGCAGGGTAAATCCAGACAGCTAGCTAGACTATCTGTCCAATCTAGGACTATGGTTACCTGGTCCTCAGATCTCTGCAGGGTAATACCAGACAGCTAGCTAGACTATCTGTCCAATCTGAGGACTATGGTTACCTGTCCTCAGATCTCTGCAGGGTAAATCCAGACAGCTAGCTAGACTATCTGTCCAATCTGAGGACTATGTTACCTGGTCCTCAGATCTCTGCAGGGTAAATCCAGACAGCTAGCTAGACTATCTGTCCAATCTGAGGACTATGGTTACCTGGTCCTCAGATCTCTGCAGGTTAAATCCAGACAGCTAGCTAGACTATCTGTCCAATCTAAATTTTCTGTTGCACTAAAACAACTTTTGAATGTACACGTTCCACCAAAACAAGTTCCTTCCCAAGGATATTTTGCAGCGACACCGCGGCTCTGTCCGGCATTTAGCGCCACCCTCGGCAATTGTGATTGGTTTAAAGAAATGCCAATACACCAGAGCATGTTTTTCTCCTGTCCCGCAATGCTCTGTGAACTAGCCAGACCCTCCACCGCAGCGCTGTGGAGGAAGGTCTTGCAGTGTTAGACTACAGACTTGCTGATGAGCATTTAGCTTGCATTGCACGGCAGCTGGGTTCTCGTGATATCACACATATCACACAAAAATCCATCTTGTCAGGCTTAAAATTAATGTGTTTGTGTGGCGCCATGGTAGATCACCTAGCCCCATGTACCAAGGCTCAGTCCTGACTGCAAGGGCCCGGGTTTGATTACCCTTGGCCCTTTGCTGCAGTTATCCCTCCTCACTCTCCCCTTTCCTGTCTAAAGCTTTCCTATCAATGAAAGGCAAAAAAAACAAACAAAAGAAATCTTAAAAAAATAAATGCTTTTGTGTGTGAACTACCCGCTTACCGAACCAAGAAGCGTCCCACCGGGGAGGAGCTACTGACAACTACAGGCGTGGTTGAGGTGTGTGTAGTCTATATCCTTCACGTTCCACTTATAATAATAATAATACATTTGATTTATAATGCCCTTTACATTTCAAAAGGAAATCTCA
>NC_045752.1:22982467-22986555 GCF_008692095.1 Etheostoma spectabile
GTTAATAGGGAGTTAAAAACAGTTTCCAGAGTACGATATATATATACATATATATATATGCAATAATAAAACACCATAAAACTAAAATGAAAACAGTGACTGTTTAAAAGGCCTTTTGAAATAATAGTGTCTTTAGGCCCTTCCTTGGTGCTGCAGGAAATTCGGCCTTATGCAAGTCTTTTCCATTTCCTTCCACTTACTTTGTGTTAAATTTTAAATTGGGTGGATTTATGAGGACTGATTTACGACTGATTTGCAGCAGCTCTGTGCGGAGTTTTGCACCGCCCATGACGATTCTGATTGGTTTAAAGAAATGCATATTTAACTGGAGCACGTTTTCCTCCCATTCCCGAATACTGTGTGGAGTAGCCAGACCCTCCTACAGCCCGCCTGGGAGGACGGCTTCTCAGATGGTTCTGTTAACAAACCATCTGGTACGTCAGGTTAGCATTTAGCATTTTTCTCAGGAGAGGGTGAAGACCAGGACAGAGCTACAAAGTTTGATTGCCTTGTAGTTTGATGTGCATATAATGGTCCCCAGGAGAAACATTTTAGCTTGCTGAATTTAAATCGTATCACTATGACACTCGCACTAGTGATTCCTTTTCCCATATATTTAAATTTTTATGACAGAATTACGCAAAACTGCATTTGAGTATTATGCTTCATGTAAATGAAATAACCTGTAGTTTTTTTAAAGAAACAGAACAGCCTGATTCCATTTAATCACTTTAAATATCTTCTTTATGATGCCGTGTATTCTGAATACACACATGCTCTTTGAGTTGTTTAACATTTTGTAATTGTTGTATATGTATACTCTGTATTTTGTATATTAATTACTAAGTTCAGTAATTTTATATGCATTTTAATGACATCATTGTCTTTACCATTAAAGTTAATAGTTTCTATATTTTGGTCTGTACTAACCACTACAACCTACAGTAAGTGGGGTTCTATTGTAGCTTTAGACTGTTCAATTTCATATAGGCTTCACCCTCTAACAGCTGTTGCTTTTGCGTTTGATTTATTTGATTCGTTTGTATTTAATTTGTATTGAAAGGCATACACATGAAAAAACATCAAACACAATCAAGGATAAAAGCACAATAAAGTCTAGGGAGATATTTCCATCGTGGTCCTCAAACATCCTGTCGTCCAGGGTTTCCCCTAGGGAGAGTAACGTCACACATAATAGTGTATACAGACATGTCTCTCATCAACGGGGGGGGGGGGGGGGGCATTGCGAATTGCAGGTTGTGGGAGGGTGTTGGCCAGACACTCCACCTCCTCACACATACATTGCCCGGAGCTGTCCACAGTGCTGAAAGTGCTAAAACACTTCACTCAAGTGGTGACAGTCAGATGTGTTGTAATAAGGACAGACAACATGACAGCAGCGTCGCACATCAGCTGTTGGCTGATATGTTGGAAATATCCAGGAGCCTACTGCTATGGGCACACAGACACCTGCTCTCACTCAGAGCGGTGTACATTCCAGGGGGTTTTGAACCACACAGCAGACCTGATGTGATGGGGGTGTAAACTGAATCCCACTCTCGTGCAGATGCTGTGGAACAGGTTTGCGAAAGTGCCCACTGTGATTCTCTATGAACACACGGCACAACCCACCTCTCGATGTGGACGCCCTTTCCCATGGCCCAGAGTAGGCTACCATGTACAGCACAATATAAATAAAATGTATTATTTAGGCTACTTTGACTTAAAAGTGAACATAGGGAATTAATGTTCCTTGGGAAATGTACCCTAGGGACTAGGCTTAACGCCAGAACATGTTTTACAACCATGGGTTTCTGATTCTAAATATCTTTCTACAATTAATGTTCATAGAACAATCAGAAAGGGACAAAAACTAGAAAAAGAAGTGACTTTAATACACACTGTAAGCATATACTGTATGTAAAACAATATATTATTCAAGTTTTTTTTATTCTTCTTACAAGTGACAGCACCAAAATAAAAAGATTTTATTTTGGACACAAAGGATAGACACGCACTATCCTTTATTAGAGAAGGAGCAAGGAACCAGGCAACAAGAAAAATGAAATCATGAATGTATTGGTCTCAGACCAGTCTTCCATTAATATCATCTGGGAATATAGCTGCATTGTCCCACTTAATCTCCGGGGCGCGTCCTGTAGAAACCTGAAGCTGCACAGACCACGGACGCTGCGCTGCTCATCTCTATTTTTACAGAGAGAGTGGACACTGAAGTGATGCACAGATCTGCCGGCAGGCAGCCGGATAGTGTTGCTAAGAACTTGAAATGTATAATATCAGACCGGCCGTTGCGGCCTCAAAACACAACCGTCCCACCGGGAAAAGTTCTGACTCTCCCAATTACCACTTGGCATCTGGGTGCCAGTGAAACCATTTCTAACCATCTAAACAGCTGCAATAGTTGGGGTTTGAATCAAACTTGTGACAGCAATAGTGACAAGTAATGCATGTTAATAAAAATAAAGCAGAACACATGCAGAAGACAACGGAATAACTGTTAAACACGTTTATTTCGGATCAGACGGCAGCTGATTTAACAAATTAGACTCCAGGATTAATCTTAGCCTGGCTGTTAGCCTGGCTGTTAGCCTGGCTATAAATCTCAATGGTTACTTAGCTGGGTTTAAATCAGCCTGCTTTTGTGCAACCAAGTCAAAGCTAAATTCATCCAGGATAACTAGAATATCCTGCCTCATCCCTTATCCTGGTTTCGTGTAACAGGCCCCAGTTCTCTGGTCTAGCAGCTGTAATATACAGTAACAGCGGATGTAAGAGAGGCCTGTGCGAGGCACAAGGGCGTGAAAGAAATCTTCACGACTGCACATGCGCAAAGGGATAAATCCAATAGCAACAGCTCTTGAAGGGCGATGCCTATTCTCACAGAATCCAGAGTAACAATACGTAACTATCATTCATTTTGTTCTAGCTATAGACTGTGGAAGTCTCTTAAAGAAAAAAAAAGCTGTGAACTTTGATTAATTACTCTTCAGTCTAGTACATTCCTACTCGAAAATGCCTTTCTAAAAAAAACCACACAGTGCTGTTACTGTTCATTAATGTGCAGATTTTTATGAGTTGATATTGACATGTTTTTTAATGTCACCTAGCCTTGTACATTTAAAATGTCAACTCTTCAGACACAAAGTAAAGAGCAACAGTTTTAAAGTGACCTTTTCTTGAATTTATCCAGTCTAGAGTTACAGAGCCGTCGAACACTGTGTAATCCTTCAGCTGGAGTTGAATCACCCAAAATTCAAGGTTTTCACAGACATCCCCCTGCACTGTCCTTTAGATAATCGAATTGTTCACAGATTTATGAAAAGAGCTCATCCATATCTTTTTAGTATAACTGATGTTAGAGTCAGACATGGTTCAGTTCTTATCTGCGGCTCAGGACACGGCCAAACAATCAAGACCTGACATTTACACTATTATCTGACTCCATTTGACTTGATGCATTAATGTCAAACGGTGGAAAAATGGATTTTACTGAGAAACACAGCTCACATCAGGTTTTATAATGTTACAATCTTGTCTACATGATCAGTGGGTGAGCTGATAATACCAGATTTCTCCAACCTACTAATAGCTACCAAGGAAATACCAGTAGCAAAACAAAATTCAGGTATATTCATACACACAGCATGAGAAAAATTAAATGTTTTTGGAAAATTAAAGCAAATAAACAGGTTATAGTGGGAACACAAAATACAAAATATGAACCTGAAAATAAGCATCATATGGGACCTTTCAGGCTAAGTCAGAGGGTTCGGGTCTGGCCCAAGGCCCTTTGCTGCATGACATCCCCTCTCTCTCTCTCCCCCCCGCCGTTCCAGTCTGTCTCTCAATATTGAATAAAAAGCAGAAATCCCCCAAAAAGTAGCTCTTTAATTAAAAAAACAGCTGTTTGACCTCTGCGACGCAGATGATTAATCCCAAATGAAATAAACGCAGCACTTAGACAAACGACTAAGCTCAGCAGTAAATGTTCTCACACCACCCAGCATTTCCACCTCCCTACCACACACACAAACACACACACACACACACACACACACACACACATA
>NC_045752.1:22986565-22990653 GCF_008692095.1 Etheostoma spectabile
TATATATATATATATATATATATATAGACACAGCACTGATTAAACCTACACACAACATCCCTGCACTGAGAAAGCTAAATGTGCAAGCCAGTAAGTGAGCGATGGCTTTTGTGCAGTAAATAAAGCTTTTTTAATCCACATTGGATTAGCTCATACAGAGAGCACCTTGTTTGTCATGAAACTGATTATCAAAACATTTTTTTTCCCTTTGCACGCTTTGGCAATGGCACTGCAAGCAGCGAGCCCACTGCCAGGAAACTGGGTCAATGGCTTTTCACGTATTATGACTTTGACCGTCACTTCATTAAGGAAATTAAATAAGTAAAAAAGGAGAAAGAAAGCAATAAAGAGTGGCCCCATTTCTGAAAGAGCTTGCAGTGATTGCAGGTGTGTAAACATGGGGAGTGGGGAGAGAGAGAGAGAATGAAAGAGAGCGAGAGAGACTGTGTGCATTGGTGTGTGTGCGATTAAAAAGCAGAGAGACAGGAGAGGAGAAGTTTGTGTTCGGCTGTGCAGCCTTATGTGCAGAGAGATGGATGGAGGGAAAGAAAGTGTGTGTGCATACGTGCTCTCCCTCCCTCCTGCGTTGTCTGAATCTAGTCAGTCAGGGTTATATCAGGTGTTGTTGTAATTCTTTCTGCATCAATCCTCCCTCAGGCCACTGCTTCATTCCCACTTAACCTGCTCTAAACAGAGACACACAGTTAATTTATCCTGTTTGAACAGCACATCACACCTACAACACAATGAAGCAAAGGCTCAGTGTATGAACTCACATTTTGTTTCATTTTATTATTATTTGTAACCTCTAGGTTTGGTTTAATAATGTCCATAGCAGAGAACGCTGACTCACAGCTGTACATCGACCCAAACATGGTCAAGGTTGGTAGTGGTGCTTTGGTTAGACCAGGGAAAACAGACAGTTGCCATGCTGTCAACTATCTCACAAGCTGTTGTTCTCTCTTGCAAATTGTCTACGCACATAAAACAACCGATTTGATTGGCTTAATTGAGTGAAGCTACTGCCGTATTTAATCTATGAGCTGCGTCCTGCCGTCAGAAGAAACTACACTCCGTGAAAATCATTATTTATTCTCACTAATTAATTATAAATAGATCACGGTTCAGGGTGTAACAGTCATTCGGTCCGGACCACCATTTGGCAAAATGACAAAATAACTCTCTCTAGCGGAAGTAAAATGGTTGGTGGAGTCGAGTCACTTAACACAGGCACCAACCTTATTACAATTACCACAGTGCACGGCAGGAAGTAGCTAGGTTGGTCACTGCACATAGAACAGAATAGAATAGAATAGAATGCCTTTATTGTCATTATACACAAGTGCAGTACCTTTACAGTGTCAGCACAAAATGTAAAAATATAAAATATAAAAATATAAAACATAATATGTAAGTAGTTAAAAAAAAAAGAGAGGGGGAATGTGGTGCTTGAGAGCAACTAAAATAGTAAGAAAGATAAAGAGTTTGTATACACATTATGCAAAAATACAGTTTGGTGTATCAAAAGTCCTGAGTATTAAATATTGCACAGAGTGTTTATGGCTTTTGGGAAGAAAACATCTGGAACTGTATGTAAAAACATGAACCTGTACAGTATGTACAAAAAAACTCAACTTAGATCATGAAATGGCCACAAACTAGCTGTCAAACTAGCACAAACAGTAGAGAAACATACATTAACATTAACAGTGATTAAAGAAATGCATTCAAGGTTACAGCCTTGATAATTATTCATCAAAGGTAACAGTAAGGTAACGAAGCAGCGATATACCACATTACATACCCTCATCAATGCAAAAGCACCCATTGTGCCTTTAATTACCACTGGTCAATAAAATAGCTGACGCCCAATGAAATACAAATACAAAACAAAATTAAGAACTACATTCTTAACTCTGTTCCACCTAAGCAGAGGGGCATGCTGTCTTTATATAGCACATCTGCTAAACCACAATCCTTGGCACCAACCTAAGAAGGTGAATGTGGCCTTTGACAAGAGTCATTGACAGGAACAGTCATCGTGAGGCAAATAACTATAGTAACGTTTTGGCCATGTAGCCTCAGTGTGTCACTGCTCATGTTGGTATGGCAATTGATACTATTTTTTGGGCGGTTTCTAATTCAATACTTAGAATAGTACTTGTTTTACTTGTTTTAGTTTTTCAGTCCAACACCAGGGGAGCGAGGGGGTGGCTTCTGGGGCTCCAGCCCCAAATATTTTCTCTAAAGCCCAGGATCTTTTTGAGTATTTTTAATAACATTACATTTTTCATTTTCCCGCAGTGTCGCTGACTGAACTGGCAAATCAATGGAGCAAAGGTTCTATTACTGGGGAAATATCACCATTCATTCTGCAAACTAAAACTAGAAACAAAAAATAGGTTTCAAGATTAAAAATGCTGTATAAGCCAAATTGCTATCATGCTTAAACATACATATACAAAAAAATAGAAACATCAGACAATTTTTGCCTCTTTTTAGAGGTCTGGAATGAAAATGTGTCATCCTTAGGTTTTGTTGTGTTCTCGTTTCAGAATGATGACGACTATTATAGAATAAAGACACAAAATATGATGTAGGCTAATTGAAGACATTATTTACTTAAGATCTGCAGATGAATATTATCATGTGAGCATGTTAGCATGCTGACGTTAGCGTTTACCTAGTGATGGTCAAATGAAGCTTCATGAACCCTTTTCTTTATTTTCTGAGCCCACTACTTCTTGAACAGAGAGCACCATCTAGTGGGCTCAGAAAATAAAGAAAATTCTTCATGAAGCTTCATTAGGCTTCATTTGGCCATCACTACATTTACCAAAACACACCACTGTGCCAAATACAGCCTAAAACTATGTCCAACCTAACAGGGCAACCGAGCATGGCTGTGGACTCTTCAACTCGTTATAGTGCAGTCTAAACTTTCAGTCAAGATATTAAATTATGTTTAATATGACCTGCATCTACAGTATATTGTATCACAGCTAAATCAAATTGTATCCAATAAGCTTTGAATTGCAGCGGATCTTATCATATTTTACGTTTCTGTTATTTATAATTAAAAAGATACACACTAGTAACCCCATACGTTTGAGATCAGTGTTTGGTTCTCCATGTTTGAAATTCAATGGACCATTACCACTAACAAAATGCAATTGTACCACCAAAATAACTATTATTCATGTCGGTAAATGTAATCAGATTATTGGAATACCACTAAATGTCAGCAGTTACTCTCTGCGTCTCTGCGCCGGGCAAACCAAACAACATAATTAAAAGAGTCTGAAAGCAGGTTGGACAGCGAGGGCTGTGTGAGTATTTCAGGTATTCATCGTCTCATTATTCTATCAAGCAACTTTTTGATAGCGTGACCTTTTCAGTGCATTAAAAAATGGGATAACGCCCCGGGCTAGACTTGAGAGATGTAGTGTGTGTGTGTGTGTTTTGTGTGTGTGTATTGGGTGGCGGGGTTTGGACAGGACTTGTTTTTGTACATTCATATCCCTTGGTCACTACTTTGGCTGAGTCATTGTCAGCCCAGGTTATTCTTATTTTGTTTAAACCTGCGTTGATGTTTTGTCCTTGTGCGTCACAGGGGAGCTATTCATTATGTGTCGAGCTGATGGCTCGGAAAGTTTGCTCCAAAAACGGAGCTGCAATGTTTTATCACTACTACGCCATCCTGGTGCAAAGGGGACTTCTGTTAACTTTCTTTTCTCCTTTCTTTTCCTCCCATCTGTATTATCACTTAACACTTTACACTGTTTAATTAGTAATGTCACAGAAAGATTAATATAAAACATCTCTAGTTGTAGGCATTAGCGTCACTACAGAGACAATTTCTGATTGTAGGCGGTGCACCTCTAGCCTGGGAAAACCCGGACGCACTTCCATCAAATTTGAGATTTGCTCTGCAAGTCAGTCTGGCCAAGAGCCCACTCAAGCCCATTTCTAATTTTTACAAATTGAGGCACCAATCAGAACCGGTGAGGCGTTTACAGTCAACATGACGGCCACCGAAGCGCAACAACCCGTTGATGGCGCTGTCGCTGCTACGTCACCCGGATCGT
>NC_045752.1:22990663-22998625 GCF_008692095.1 Etheostoma spectabile
GGTTGAAGGACTATCCAATTGCGCCCAGAGACATTTCCGCGGGTTTTGCCTTATTGGAAATAGGCTATGAATGAGACTGAGAAGGGTCTGGGGAAGGTTCATTCTGGTGTCAACCAGGCTAGTGCACCTCAGGTCATGAGTGAGCTGACATTTATAAGGAATGAAAGGGCGCACCTGATTGTTCATTCACTTTGTGTCTTTCTAAGTAGGACGCAAGCTGTTCACTGTTTGGTAGAATGCGAGTGCGCTAACAGTTTGGATCAATATTTCTTCTCTTGTAATGGGACAGTTGGCACTGCTGGTGTTTTACTGAGCACTTGGCTCCTTCTTTACAGCAGGGGAATGTCGCCTGATTATTCTTGCTCTTTTTCAGCAACACACTGCAAACATTTTTAGGCCCAGACAGTAGTTTTGTAACGTGTCCCGATTTAGGAACCTTATTAAAGCATTGTCACATAATGTTGATGTATTTACACATCATTTAGGATGGGGAGTATTTGTTTCCGAGCAGAGTACAGGCTAGAAAATGAGCTGTGGAATCATTTGGCACAGTAAATGTTGAATCATTTGTATTGTGTTCATTTCTTTGCTGCAGGGCAGCAGAAAACAATGTCTTTATGGCAGTTTAAACTATAGCCAGAAACTTCTTTTTTTAGTTCTAATTTAGTGATGCCTCTAAAATGATACCCAATTGCAGTAAAATTGTTGTTAAAGAAAAATATGGAAACAATAAAAAACCTTGCGACCATCTTGCCATTTTAATAATACAGCCTGCAGCACTCTGCTCCACATTTACAACCAGGAAGTCTCACAGGTCCCTGAGCACTTACCTGCACAGCTGGGGGTTAAATACTTTGCTCAAGGGCATATTGACAATCATGCTCGGGCACAATTCAAGGCAAATGGGCCAAGTGTGAGTTCCCTCTTATTAAGTCAAAAATATTGAAAAATCACTATTGAAAACTGCAATGTGTCTTTACAGAAAATGTGCCTCATGAAGAATTCATTAGTGATGTCCGAAAGAAGCTTTGTGAAGCCTTTTCTTTATTTTCCATGCATACTAGATGGCACGCTCTGTTAAACAAAAGGTTGAAACACAATCAGTGTGTTTACATGCAGAGCAGTAAACAGGGTTTGGTCTTACCCCGTTTAAGAGAATAATTGCCCCAATATACATACGCAGGAAAGAATGGGGAGAATAACGGAGACACTCTACCTCCCGTACAGTAGGTGGCGCTGTGCCAACGCACAACTGGTTACAATAAGGCTTTTTCCGGCCACTAAATTAGGTCATTTTAACAACTTAATGTTTCATTCACACACGCTTGAAACAGCGTAGGAAAGCACAGTGCCCTCGCCAGATGACTGGCAACATTGTTAGGCTCACTGTCTGTGATGCTTACCAATATTTACCAATTAGCAAGCTAACGTTAGCTAACTAATGTTAATGTTAGCCAGCAGCCTCAGCGGACAGCTAATTCCCTCTATTTCTTTGCCAAGACACAGAGGTGACAACCCCGGAGACGGACAATCTGTTCCGCCATCTCGGGGGCTGTTTCTCAATCTCAAGAATGCAAGGAACAGACTCGTGTTCTTGGGTAAAACGTTCTTGCTGGTTGTTCTTGGAAGAATGAAGTTAAAGGAAGAATAAAGGCTGTTTACCGTTTGACACGATGAGTTCTTCCTGTTATTGTACACAACACCCCCAGCACAGAGACCGCCTGCAGTGCTCCTTAATAACAGCTAGAAATAAAAAGCACAACAATACTACTGTAAAAACAAGGTCTGGATAAGAAAACCTCACAAAGCTACAACGATTGCAATGCAGTTTTTTACGATTGCTGGACGACAGCGGGCACAACTGGAGTAACGTGCAAAACTCTAACTCCAGTCTGCACAGCAGCAGTTCACGTGACCAAACTCTAGATTGTTTTTCATTGCTTGAACACAGTTTTCAAAACTCTACACACTTCTCCCATGACTTTAACCACAACCTGCACAACGCTGTGGATTTAAAGCACTTTGTTCAGACGCTAACACACTGCTGTCACAACCACACATTCAAAACAATACGGATTTCAACCTGGTGTATTTTAAACACTGCTGACTGAAATGGTTTCTTGTTTTAGACGTGTTAGTGAACTCATACTGTATATAGAGTATATAGGGAAAAATCATAAAGCCCTTTTTGAAAATAAAGAAACACCAAATAGTTTTTCTCAATTGCTAAAACACTAAAACTCATTGGCTGAACTAAGTTCTAAGTTTTCGTAACTCATTTAGCTAATTGTGCAGTCTGTTGTCAATACCTTAAACCACTTCACACGGTAAAACACAATTTGATCTCACTTAGACTTTTCAGAAAAACTCTAAACCCATTCTGCTCTCTAATGCACATGTCATCCATACTGGTAAACACAAGTGTCAAAAATCAAACACAAATAGAGAACACATGTCATTGATTGAACACAACCACTCAAAATTGATTTCACTTGTTTCAAATGATCTGACACAACCAATATAAGCCAGTTCAGAAAGCAAGCAGGTTGCCTCAGGGGGGGGAATATTGCTTGTGATGTCGATGAAGTGCTCTGGCCGGACCCAGCCCAACAACAAGAAGATTTCCTCCTCCTTTGATTTTTGTCCCTTTTATAGTAGTGTTGTATAATGTAGTCCAGTGCATTGTAGGCTGTACACTGTACAATGAACAAATCGTATGAACACTGTGGTTTCCATTTGTTAACAGTACTGACTGCTCAATAGATTTTAACTGGTTACAGGTTCATATCAACAAAGAACTACAGTATATATATGTAGGTTTATGTTTTGAAGATGTGTTTTCCATTTCTGGTGTATTGTTTACTGACTGCTGGATGGTGGGTATCATTTTGATCGCAGGTAAAACTGTTTTGAGGCGAAAGTTTCATTTTGCAAGAGGAGTCAGAGGTTTTGTAACTAGTGCTTGAAGATGAGGTTTTGTGTTTAACGTTTTCAGAAAATGGAGGAAGGTTTCAGAAGTTGTGTTTTAACAATTGAGAAAAAAACTGTAGTGAACACATACGGTAAATACATTACATTGGGAAAGCTCATGAAGCCTTTTTTGAAAATAAAGAAACAGTTGTTTGACTGAAACAGTGAACGGGTAAAAGGCCAAAGATACCAATATGTCCAGGTAAGATGTCTGGCGTTACAGACGCACAGTTGTGAAAATGTGAAAAACACTTCCTTTACTATAGTAAAACTGTGCACTTATTGTTTTTCACAAACTAATGGAGGTGTATGCAATGGGAACACCACAGGTATTTGTTTTTATAGATAATTCATGGCAGGTTTTTTCAAATTTCTGGACTATTATGTACCTTTAGTTTGTAACATTTCCAGTAATTATGTAAATTACTACAGACAAAATAAAAATATCTATTTACTGTAGGTAAGCAAACTGAGGATTTTCATTAATTCTTGTTTCCTTCTAAAACTTGTATAAAAAAATCAGAAAGCAAATAAACCAACAAAGTATAAGATTAATACTATATCTACTAGCCTACAAGTCACAATTTAAACACGTCTCCCGTAGAGAAACAGTATCTCACTCCCCTGCCTGTGTGTGTGTGTGTGTGTGTGTGTGTGTGTGTGTGTGTGTGTGTGTGTGACTGCTGGCCAGTAAGGTTGTTAAGCCTGCAGGTGCTTGTGGAGTTAACCACAGGTTCCCGTTGATCTTAAGATGGACATGTGTTCAATTCAAACAAACAATCTGTCAACGTGGAACCCAACCCTCATTAAATGCTGAAATGAATGTTGGGATACGGGCGCTGCTAAGTTACCAACCAATGCATCCTTGGTAAAATGGGCGTGTCAAGAACATTTGACAGACAGCAGGCAGAATAGAGCTTGAAGATCTAATGAACAAAAACACATACAGACAAAAGGTGTCCAGAGTACCGCAGGCAAAGAAATCCAAAACGAAGTGCAAGTCAAAACAGAGAACACAGGAAACAGGAATACAGATGAAAACAGGTAGACTCAACAAACACACAATCCAGAACAGAAATAACAACCTGACACAAGACAAAGAAAACACAGAGACTAAATACACAAGCTAATGAAGAAATAAGAGACAGGTGACACGAAGACTCAGGAACAAGTGAAACAAATCAGGGTGGGGCAGACAATTACAAAGGTGGGAAAACACAGGGCAGGAAGTAAAACAAGACAAGACTGAAAAACAAACTAGCAAAATAAAAACAAGAAACAGAACAAATCCAATCAGAACATCTGCTGCATGGACCATGTTATAATTGCTTGGGAAGGATGAGTCAAACTAAAGTTAGTCACACAAGGTGATATGAATTGAAACAAAACAATGGCATTATAATACACAAAATTATTAAGACCTTTCTGCGATATAAATCACTAATACAAAAAAACTGCCCGAAACTGATCAGAAAATGGAACGGAACGTTATAGAAGTGTAGTGGAGTAGAAAGTATAGATAATTGCTGCAAAATGTAACGAAGTCAAAGTCAAAAGTATGACCTATTGATTCTACTTCGGTAAAGTACAGGAGTAAACTTTATTTTATGTGATTGGATGTATGAGCAGCTTGGATTCAAGCAGCAAGTCATCTTCCACGCTTTATATCCCCAAATTATTGACCTAGAAAAAGTAATCACGGTCGAGAGGTGCCTCATGAAATGCATGCAGACACCTCATTTGTGAGAGCGGCCCGCCACGCAGCTCCACTCCGACACTCCCCACCTTCACGGTCAGCAGGCGGCTGGTTGTCCTCCTCCTCCACAGCCTCTTCCAGCTCATCCCCAACCTGACACATATGTTGTGCAAAATAACACATGGCGTCACCACCTGTGCACAAGGCAGAGCTAAAGAAGACAAGACTTTGTTGATAAATGAAAATACAGGAACACAGAAGATAGTGTGATGCACAGCCTTCTTAAGTGACTTTACAACTGTTGTTTTGAGTAGGATATCATGATATTGATTACGAAATTAACAACATAAATAATGTAATGATTCATTACCTTAGGGAAACACTGGATGTACTTTCAAGTCATATTTGCAGTTAAAACCTTTCTATTTATTTCCAATAAATCTTAGTTGGGTTTCCAGACAAATCACTGCTTGTATATGTTTGCCTGTGTAGTGTTGGGGTGTTTAAACTATTTACAATGTATAAACCAAGCAACGCACCCTGTAGCCAGTGTAGTGGCCCTGGGGTCAGGAAATGTGTCCCTAATTTTCCACTCACATATAGCTGGGTATTACCCTATTCCACCCAGGCGACCATGCTGCCACAAGACAAACTGTCTACATGCCACATGTCTAAATTGTCTCTGCTCAAGTCCTGGCTCCAGGTTGTCTTCAAGTGCAAATATTTCGTTCCATGCAGCACCAAAATGTAGTACTGCATGTAGGCTATCTGACTAATGCAGTGTTCAGGGATTGACGACTGCATACTCTTTCAATGTATGTGCCCATCTCCCTGCAATCTCTGCCAGTGTACCAGTGGAGAGCAGCTCGGTCAGGGTGCAGGGTACCTCCAGCTATGACATCACGTCTAACATAATTCCAGGTGTCCTGTTCAGAATTTTCTCCAGCAACTTGTCTTTCTGCCCAGGTTTGAGAGAATGAAGTTTTTCCTACAAAATAAATCCTAAGTGGTTTTAGGGCGTTTTCACACCAACAGCCTTTAGTTCGGGTGAATTGAACTAGAGCTAGTTTGACCTGCTGGTGTGGTTTGTTTGGGCAGGTGAGAATGCAACAATCAAACTCTGGGGCGCACCAAAAGGACCAAACAAGCGTACCGAGATCTGCTTGAAGAGCTGGTATCCGTACTCGAACCGCACCAACTATACATACTACTCCAGTCTGAGCTGATGGCTTCTGTAGTTTCAGTTTTCCATCTCTGATGTAGAGCAGCGTTCAGCCACTTCCCTAAACTTTGTCTGATTCAAAGACCAGAGTCTCCAACGGGGCTCTGTGTCTGTCGGGAGGTCTGGGATCTACCGCATCAGCAGAGCAATCACGTAATGTACAGCAGACTATGGTGCAGGTAGATTATTTTCTGAAATATAGTGACTGTATTCATCTAATAGCCTATTATAACTTGATTTTTCTCAAAATAGCACGACTCCTCCAAATCTCAGAAAGTACAGATGGGATGAGTCATATTTTGAATGCGCACAGTTTTGACCATGAGCGTAAATCTTGCTCAAACACATCTGAAATATTACAGTCCAGGGGTTAATTAATAAATTAATTGCACATTTAAGGAGATTACTTCCTCAACAAAAGATGCAAAAGAGGAGGGAAGAGTAAATTATGCTAGGCTACATGTGTGCTGTCTTAGATATAATTAGAAAAGTTGATCCAAAGGAGAATAAATAGATGAAAGCAATACAGAATGCCTTACTGCAATATATTTTTATTGTGGTTTTATATTTGGATTGTAATCTGTTTTCTTTATATAAAGATATTTCCAGCATAACTTGATTCAGAAGAACGTATAAATAGGTGCATACAAATTCACCAGAATGCAGGAAATGCAGTGTTTAAAAAAAATCCCCCCCCCCCATAAATCACCAAACAAATTTAAAAATGTAAACACATTAGTTTTATCTTCCTAATTTTTTTTTTACCACTTTAAATACCAAATCTCAGGCTTTTTTTTTGCAAACTAAAGGCTTCTTTTTTCATCCGGTGCAATTATTTTCAATGTGTATCAGTGAGAATTTCTGTTTTGCAAAGATAGCACATCCATTCGGCATGCTGACCACAGGTAGGACACCAGAGAGAGCGGTCTAAGAAGACTTTTGTGTAAAAATACTTTTTTTTAACATTTGTTCAATGGTTCAAGGCATGGTTTTAGTAGCAGTTTCCATGATTTCAAAGTTAGTGATTTAAGTCTTAATGCTTTCATTTCTAAATTGTGACTATTTTTTCCATGGGCATTATAAAAATAAAAATAAAATGGTCGTGTAACATGATTATTTGCACACAGAAAATGTTTTGTATCAGAAGGTAATGTGAAATGCAAAATTACTTTTGTAGACTGGTTGGTCTAAATTTATATATTTTGCTTGCAGCAATAAAATAATGTGTCCATAATCCTGTCCTAATCCTCTCCGGGGAACCATCCCCTTATCGTGGTGGAGAGGTTTGTGTGTCCCTATGAACCTGAGGGCTGTGTTGTCTGGAGCTTTGTGCTCCTGGTAGGGTCTCCCATGGCAAAGTGGTCTCAGGTGAGGGGCCAGACGAAGAATGGTTCAAAAACCCTATGGAGAGACGAGGAAGAGAGGGGAGTGACCCTGCCGGAGGAGGCCCGGGGCCCCGTCTGGAGCCAGGCCCAGACGGCGGGTGTGCAGCGAGCGCCTGGTGGCCGGGTTTGCCACGGAGCCCGGTCGGGCACAGCCCGAAGAAGCTACGTGGCACCCATCTCCATCCCATGGGCTCACCACTGTGGGGAGGAACCGCTGGGGTCGGGTGCGCTGCCATATGGGTGGCGGCGAAGGTCAGGGGCCTGACGGACCAGACCCGGGCGGCAGAGGCTGGCTCTGGGGACGTGGAACGTCACCTCTCTGTGGGGGAAGGAGCCGAACTTGTGCGAGAGGTGGAGCGTTACCAGTTAGATTGGTGGGGCTTACCTTACGCACAGTCTCGGTTCTGGAACCGTACTCCTGGACAGGGGTTGGACTTGTCCTACTCCGGAGTTGCCCAGGGTGTGAGGCGCCGGGGGGTGTGGGGATACTCACAAGCCCCCGGCTGAGCGCGCTGCGTTGGAGTTTACCCCGGTGGACGAGAGGGTCACCTCCCTACGCCTGCGGCGCGATGGGGGGGAAAACTCTGACTGTTGTTTGTGCATATGCACCAAACAGGAGTTCAGATTATTAAGCCTTCTTGGAGACCTTGAATGGAGTCCTGTATGGGGCTCCAGTAGGGGACTCCATA
>NC_045752.1:22998977-23012007 GCF_008692095.1 Etheostoma spectabile
AAGCCCAAACGCGTAGTGCGGGTAAATTGGGAACGTCTGGAGGAGGCCCCTGTCCGACTGACTTTCAACTCACACCTCCGGGCGGAGCTTTTCGTGCATCCCTGTGGAGGCTGGGGGCATTGAACCTGAGTGGACATTTTCAGGCTAAGTCGAGGGTTCGGTCGGCCCAAGGCCCTTTTCTGCTGACTCCCCTCTCTCCTCTCTCCCCCCCGCCGTTCCATCTGTCTCCAATATTGAATAAAAGCATAAACCCCCAAAAAGGTAGCTCTTTAAGTTAAAAAACAGCTGTTTGACCTCTGCGAACGCAGATGATTTGATCCCAAATGAAATAAACGCAGCACGTATACCACGAACTAAGCTCAGCATTTAAACTGTTCTCACCCACCCTACATTTATCCCACCTCCCTACCACACACCAGAACACACACACACAACCCACCACACACACCCACATATATATATATATATATATATATATATTATATATAAATACACAGGCACTGATTAAACCTACACCAACATCCCTGCACGGAAGCTAAATGTGCAAGCCATAGTGAGCGATGGCTTTTGTGCAGTAAATAACGCTTCTTTATATCCACATTGGATTAGCTCACTACAGAAGCACTTGTTTGTCATGAAAACTGAGTTATCAAAACTTTTTTCCTCTTTGCAACGCTTTGGCAATGGCAACTGCAAGCAGCGCGCCCCGCCAGGAAATGGGTCAATGGATTTTTTCACGTATTATGACTTGACCGTCGCATTCATAATGGAAATTAATAAGTAAAAAAAGGAAAGAAAGAGAGCAATAATTTGCCCCTTTCTGAAAGAGCTTGCCCCCCAGTGATTGCAGGTGTGTAACATGGGAGGGGGAGAGAGAGTGAGATAATGAAAGTAGGCGAGCGAGACTGGTGCTTGGGTAGTGTGCGAATAAAAAGAAGAGGAGCAACGGAGAGGAGAAGTTTTGTGTCGGCTGTGCACCTTAAGTGCAGAGAGATAGGTGGCGGAAAGAACGTGTGTGGGCGTACGTGCTCTCCCCCCTCCTCTGCGTGTCTGGAATCTAGTCAGTCGGTTTATCAGGTGTTGTTTGTAATTTCTTCGCATCATCTCTCCTCAGGCCATGCTTCATTCCCACACCTGCTTAGCAACAGAGAACCACAGTTAATGTTATCCCTTTGTTGAACAGCACATCACACCTACAACACAATGAAGCAAAGCTTCAGTGTATGAACTCACAATTTGTTTCATTGTTAATTATTGGTAAACCTAGGTTTTGGTTTAAATTCCATAGCGAGAACCGCTGTCCATCAGCACTGTACAGCTGCCCAAACATGGTCAAGGTTGGTACCTTGGTGACTTTGTTAGGAGACCAGGAAAACAGACCAGTTTGCCTCGTCAACGCTCACAATCTGTTGTTTCTCTTGCAAATGTCTACGCACATAAAAACAACCGATTGATGGCTTAAACTGAGTGAAAGCTACTGCCGTATTAACTCTAGCTGCGTCCTGTCCGTCAGGAAGAAACACATCCGGAAATCTTAATTTATTCTACTAATTAATTATAAATAGATTCACGTTGCAGGTGTACAGTCATCATTCGGTCCGGACCCCATTGGCAAAAGACAAAAGAACTCTCTCTAAGGAATAAAATGGTTGGTGGAGTCGAGCCTAACACAGCACCACTTATTAAATACCACAGTGCACCGGCAGGAAGTAGGCTAGTGGTCACTGCACATAGACGAAATAGAATAGATAAGAATGCCTTTATTGTCATTATACACACGGTGCAGTACCTTTAAGTTGTCAGCACAAAAAATGTAAAAATATAAAATATAAAAAATAAACATAATATGTAAGGGAGTTAAAACAAAAGAGAGGGGGAATGTGCGTGTCTGTGAGAGACACTTAAATAGTAAGAAAGATAATAGAGTTTGTATACACATTATGCACAAATACAGTTTGGTGTATCCAAAAGTCCGAGGTATTAAATATGCACAGATGTGTTTATGGCTTTGGGGAAAACATGCTGGAACTGTATGTAAAACTGAAACCTGTACAGTATGTTACAAAAACTCACTAGATCATCGAAATGGCCACAAACTAGCTGTCAAATAGCACAACACTTAGAGACAACATTTACATTACACATGAACAGTGATTAAAGAAATCATTCAAGGTTATCAGCCTGATAATTAGTCATCAAAAGGTAACAGTAGTAACGAAGCAGCGATAGAATACACCACATTTTAAATACCCTCTCATATGAAAAAGCCCCATGTGCCTTTATAATATCCAGGTCATATAAAATAGCTTGACGCCAATGAAATACAAATAACAACCACAATTAAGAACTACATTCCTTAGCACCTGTTCCACTCTAAGCAGTAGGGGCATGCGTCTTTATATGCACATCCTGATAACCACAATTCCTGGCACCAACCCTAAGATAGGTGATGTTGGCCTTAATGAACAAGATCATTGACAGGAACAGTCATCGTGAGGCAAATAACTATAGTAAGCGTTTTGGCCAGGTAGTCCTCAGTGGGGTCTCCGCTCATGTTGGAATGGCAATTGATACTATTTTTTGGGCGGTTTTTCAATATCAATCTTAGAATAAGTACTTGTTTTACTTGTTTAGTTAGTTTTTCAGTCCAACACCAGGGAGCGAGGGTGGTGGCTTCTGGCTCCACACCAAATCTTTCTCAAGCCACAGGATCTTTTTGAGTATTTTTAAAACAGTTACATTTTCATTTTCCCGCAGTGTCGCGACCTTGAACTGGCAAATCATATGGAGCACAAAGGTTATTACTGGGGAACATATCCCCATTCTTCTGCAAACTAAAACTAAAACAAAATAGGTTCAAGATCTAAAATGCTGTAAAACCCAATTTCATGCATCTTAAACACTACATATACAAAAAAATAGAAACATCAGACAATTTTGTCCTCTCTTAGAGGTTCGGATGACATGGTCATCTCTAGGTTTTGTGTTTCCGTTCAGAAGATGACGACTATTATAGAATCAAAGACACACAAAATGATTAGGCTAATTGAAACATAGTTTACTTAAGATCTGCAGATGAGATATATCATTGGACATGTTACATGCTGACGTAGCGTTTACCTCGGATGTGTCAAATGACGTTCATGAAACCCTATCTTATTTTTGAGCCAATACTTCTTGAACAGAGAGCACCATCTATGGGCTCAAGAAAATAAAGAAAATTCTTCATGAGCGTCATTAGGCTTCATTTGGCCATCACTTCCAGATTACCAAAACACACCATGTGCACACATACAGCGCAAAACTATGTCCACACCTAAACAGGGCAACGGCATTGCTGGACTCTCAACTCGTAAGTGCAGTCTAAACTTTCGTCAAGATATTAAATTATGTTTAAATAGGACCTCATCTACAGTATATTGTAGCACATCTAATCAAATTGGTATCCATAATCTTTGGAAGTGACAGCGGATCTTACATTTTACGTTTCGTGTTCTATTATAATTAAAAAGTCACACACTAGTAACCCCAATACAGTTGATGATCAGTGTTGGTTTCCATGTTTTGAAATTCAATGGACATTACCACTAACAAATGCAAATTGACCACCCAAATAACTATATTCATTGTCGGTAATGTAATGCAGATTTGGAATACCACTAAATCGATCAAGGCAGTTACGCTCTGGTCTCTGCGCCGGGAAACCACACACATAATAAAAGAGTTCTGAAGCAAGGTTGGACAGCAGGGGTGTGTGAGTATTTCAGGTATTCATGCTTCATTTGTCTATCAAGCAACTTTTGATAGCATGACCTTTTCCAGTGCATTAAAAAAATGGATAACGCCCCGGGCTAGACTTGAGAGGATGTAGTGTGTGTGGTGTGTTTTGTGTGTGTGTATGGGGTCGGGGTGTGGACAGGACTGTTTTGTGATACATCATATCCCTTGGTCACCTATTGGGTGAGTCATGTCAGCACAGGTTATTCCTTATTTTGTTTAAACCTGCGTTGATGTTTTGTCTTGTGCGTCACAGGGAGCTATTCATTTATGTGTCGCATGATGGCTCGGAAAGTTTGCTCACACAAAACGGAGCTGCAATGTTTTTATCCCACACTACGCCATCCGGGTGCAAAAGGGGATTGCTGTTAACTTTCTTTTCTCCTGTCTTTCCTCCCATCTGATTATCATTAACACTTTACATGTTTAATTAGAATGTCACAGAAAGATTAATATAAACATTCTAGTTGTAGCAATTAGACGTCACTACAGAGACATTTCGTGATTGTAGGCGGTGCACCTCTAGACCTGGGAAAACCCACGCACTTCCAACAAATTTGATATTGCTTCTGCAAGTCAGTCTGGCCAAGAGCACGTCAAGCCCATTTCTATTTTACAAATTGGTCACCATCAGAAACGTGAGGCGTTTACAAGTCAACAGCTGCCACCGAACGCACACCGTTGATGCGCTGTCGTGCTACCGTCACCACGGGATCGGTGGTCGTGATTGTTTGAAGACTATCCCAATGCGCCTCGAGAGCATTGCCGCGGGTTTTGCCTTATTGGAAATGCTATGAACTGAGCTGAGAAGGGGCTGGGGAAGGTTTAAGTGTCTGGTGTCAAACCAGGCTAGTGCACCTCAGTCATGTGTGAGTCGACTCATAAGGAATGAAAGGGACGCACCTGATGTTCATTCAACTTGTGGTCTTTCTAAGTAGACGCAAGCTGTTCAACTGTTTGGTAGAATGCAGTGCGCTACGTTTTTGATATTTTGGATTCTATTACATTGCTTGGTGTTTTGCTATGGGACATTCTGCCTGTGTTACACTTGCTCTACGCACGGGGAAGTGTCAGCCTGATGATTCTTGCTCTTTTTCAGCAACAGCTGCAAACATTTGTTAGGCCAGACATGTCGTTTGTAACGTGTCCCGATTTAGCTATCCGTATTAACAGCATTGTCCTAATGTGTGTATTATTCACACATTTTGATGGAGGGAGATTGTGTTTCCGCGAGCAGAGGTAAAGGCTATAAAAGAAGCTGTGGAATCATTGGCACAGTCAAATGTTGAATCATTGTATTGTGTTCATTTCTTGCTGCAGTGCAGCAGAAACAAGGGCTTTATGGCAGTTTTTAAAACTATAGCCAGAACTTCTTTTTTTAGTCTAATTAGTGATGCCTCTAAATGATACCCACATTGCAGTAACAATTGTGTGTTAAAGAAAAATATGGAAAACAATAAAAAACCTTGCGACCATCTTGCCATTTTAATAATACGCCTCAGCACTCTGCCTCCACATTTACCAACAGCGAACGTCTAACCGGTCCTGAGCACTTACTGCACAGCTGGGGTTAAATACTTGCTCAAGGGCATATGACAATCAGTGCTCGGGCACACATTCAAGGCAAATGGGCCAAGTGTGAGTTCCCCTCTTATTAAGTCAAAAATATTGAAAATCATATTGAAACCTGCATGTGGTCTCGTTACAGAAATGTGCCTCATGAATAATTCTTATTGATGTACGAAGAAGCTTTGTGAGCCTTTTTCTTATTTTCCATGCATAACTAGATGGCACGCTTGTTAAACCAAAGGTTCGAAACACAATCAGGGTGTTTACATGCAGAGCAGTCAAACAGGTTTGGTCTTACCCCGTTTAAGAGAATACATTGCCCCCATATACATACGCAGGAAAGAAGGGCGAGAATACTATACACTCTACCACCCCGTACAGATAGGTGCGCTGTGCCAACGCACAACTGTTACACTAAGGCTTTTTCGGCCACTAAATTAGGTCATTTATTCAAGCACTTAATGTTTCATTCACACAGCCTGAACAGTCGTAGGAAAGCACAGTGCCCTCGCCAGATGGACTGGCAAACATTGTTTGGGTCCACGTCTGTATGCTTACCAATAATTACCAATAGCAACGCTAACGTAGCTAAACTAATGTGTAATGTTAGCCCGCGGCCTCCAGCGGCACAGCTAATTCCCTCTATTTCTTTGCCAGACACAGAGGTTGAAAACCCCGGAGACGGACACATTGTTCCGCTAGCCGGGGCTGTTTTCTCACATCTAAGAATGCAAGGAACAGACTCGTTTTCTGGTAAAACGTTCTTGCTGGTTGTTTTGGAATAGAATGAAGTTAAGAAGGAAGAATAAAGGCTGTTTACCGTTTGACACGAATAGAGTAGTTCTTCCTGTTATGTGTACACACACCCCCAGCACAGAGACGACCTGCAGTGCTCCTTAATAACAGCTAGAAATAACAGCACAACCAATACTATGTAAAAACAAGGTCTTGATCAAGAAAACCCCACAATAGCTACAACGATTCCATGCGTTTTTTTTAGTGTTCTGGACGACAGCGGGCAAATGGATTAACGTGCAAACTCTAACTCAGTCTGCACGAAAGCAGGAGCCAGTTCAGTGACCCAAACTCTAGATTGTTTTTCGTGCTTGAACACAGTTTTCAAACTCTACACACTTCTCCATACTTTAACCACAACCTGCACAACGCTGGTTGATTTAAAGCACATTTGTCAACGCTAACACACTGCTGTCCACAACCCACATCAAAACATACGGATTTCAACTGGTGTATTTTAACACTGCTGACTGAAATGGTTTTTGTTTTAGCAGTGTTAGTGAACTCATACATGTATAGTAGAGTATTATAGGGAAAAATCAATAAAGACCCTTTTGAAAATCAAGAAACACCAAATAGTTTTTCTCAATTGCTAAACCTCACACTACAACTCATGGCTTGAACTAAGTTCTAAGTTTTCGTACTCTATTTGCTAGACTTGTGCATCTGGTGTCAAAACCTAATCCACTTCACCCGACGGTAAAACACAATTGATCTCTCACTTAACTTTTCAGGAAAAACTCGAAACCATTTTTCTGCTCTTATGCCATGTTCATCATACTGGTAAACCCAAGCGTGTCACAAAATCAAACACAAATAGAGAACACATGTCCATTGATTGAACCAACCATCTCAAAATTGCTTTCATTGTTTCAAAGCTCTGGACACAACCATATAACCGATTCAGAAACAAACAGGTTGCCTCAGGGGGGGAAATTATTGTGCTGTCATGAAGGCTTGGCGACCCCAGCCCAACAACAAGAAGAATTTCACTCCACTCTTTGATTTTTGTCCACTTTTTAGTATGGTTTGTATAATGTAGTACAGTGCATGTAGGCGTAACTGTACAATGAACAAATCGTAGAACACTGTGGTTTCCATTTGGTAACAGTACTGACTGCTCAATAATTTTTAATGGTACAGGTTCATATCCAAAGAGAACTAACTTAATATAGTGTAGTTTATGTTTTGACAGATGTGTTTTTTTCCATCTGGTGTATGTTTACGATGCGCTGGTGGATATGTTGGCGACATGGTAGTAACACTGTTTTGAGAGCGAAAGTTTCATTTTGCAAGGGAGTCATAGGTTTTTGAACTAAGTGCTTGAAGAGATGAGTTTTGTTTAACTTTTCAGTAAATGAGGAAGGGTTTCAGAAGTTGTTTTTTACCAATTGAGAAAAACACTGTAAGTGACAACATACGGTAAATACATACATGGGAAAGCTCATGAAGCATCTTTTGTGAAAATAAAAGAAACAGTTTGGTTTGACTGAACGATGAACGGTAAAAGGCCAAAGATACCAATTGTCGGTAAATTCTGCGTTACAGACGCAGCAGTTGTGAAAATGTGAAAAAACACTTCCTTGTTACTATAGTTAAAACTGTGCCTTATTGTTTTTCCAAACGTAATGAGGTGTATGCAATGGGAACACACAGGTATTTGTTTATAGATAATTCCAAGGGCAAGGTTGTCAAATTTACTGGACTATTATGTACTTTAGTTGTTTACCTTTCCAGTTATTATTGTAATTACTACAGACAATAAAATAAATCTTATCTATTTACTGTAGGTAAGCAAACTGCGGATTTTTCATTAATTCTTGTGTCCGTCCTAAACTTGTATAAAAAATCAGAAAGCAAATAAACCAACAAAGTATAAGATATACTATATCTATAGCCTACAAGTCACAATCTTAACCTCTCCCTAGAGAAACACGTTTCACTGCCCCTGCTGTGTGTGTGTGTTTTGTGTTGTGGTGTTGTGGTGTGTAGTGTGTGTGTTGACTGCTGGTCCGATAGGTGTGTTAACCTGCAGGTGCTTGTGGAGTTAGCACAGGTTCCCGTTGATCTTAAGATGGACATGTGTTCAATTCAAAACAAACAATCTGTCAACGTGAACCCACCCCATTAAATGCTGAAATGACAATGGTTGGGATACGGTCGCTGCTAAGTTACCAACCAATTGTCATCCTTGGTAAATTGGGGTCAAGAACATTTGACAGACAGCGGCCAGAATAGGAGCTAAGACGATACTAATGACAAAACAACACATCAGACAAAAAGGGTCCAGAGTAAGCGAGGCAAAGAATACCAAAAAACGAAGTGCAAGTCAAACAGAGAACACAGGAATACAGGAAAGCAGATGAGAAACAGGTAGATCAACAAAACACAATCCAGACAGAAATACAACCTGACAAAACAAGAAAACACAGAGACTAAATACACAGCTAATGAGAACAAGAGACAGGTGACACGACGACTCAGTGAACAAGTGAAACAACATCAGGGTGGGAGAACAATTACAAAGGTGGGAAAACACAGGGCAGGAAGGTCCAAAACAAAGACAAGATGAAAAACAAACTAGCAAAATAAAAACAAGAACACGAAAACATCCAATCAGAACATTGCTGCATGGACATGTTATAATTTGCTTGGGAAGGAATTCAACTACGTTAGTCACACAAGTGAATGAATTGAAACAAAACATGGCATTATAATACAACAAAATTTAAGACCCTTTCTGCGAGTATACATCAAACTCTAATACAAAAACTGCCCGAAACTGATCAAAAATGAACGTAAGCGTTAGAAGTGTAGTGGTAGTAAAACGTCTGAGATTGCTTGCAAAATGTAAACGAATCAAAGTCAAAAGTATGACCTAATTGATTTACTTCGGTAAAGTACGGAGTAAACTTATTTATGTGAGATTGATGTAATGAGCAGCTGGAGTTCAGCAGAAACGTCATCTTCTCCACGCTTATATACACAATTATTGACCTAGAAAACAGTAATCACGGCGAGAGTGCCTCATGAAAGCATGCAGACACCTCATTTGTGAGAGCGGACCGAACGCCAGCAGCCCACTCCGACACTCCCCACCTTCCGGTCAGCATGCGCGCTGTTGTCCTCCTCCTCACAGCCTCTTCCATCATCCCCAACCTGACACATATGTTGTGCAAATAAAACAGTGCGTCACCACCTGTGCACAAGGCAGAGTAAAGAGAAGACAGACTTTGTGATAAATGAAAATACAGGAACCACAGTAAGATAGTGTGATTGCACACGCCGTTCTAGTTGACTTTACACTGTTGTTTTGGTAGGATACCATGAATTGATTACGAAATTACAACATAAATAATGTAATGATTCATTACCTTAGGGCAACACTGGATGTACTTTCAAGTCATATCTGCAGTTAAACCTTCTATTTATTTCCAATAATTTAGTTGGTTTCCAACAAATCACTGCTGGTATATGTTGCCCGTGTAGTGTTTGGGTGTTTTGAAACTATTACATGTATAACCCAAGCAAACGCACCTGAGCCAGTGTAAGTGTGGCCCTGGGTTCAGGAATGTTCCCTATTTTTCACTCACATATAGCGGGGTATACCCTATTCCCAGGGCGACCATGCGCCATCAAGACAAACTGTCTAATGCCCCATGTCTAAATTTTCTCTTGCTCAGTCCTTGGTCCGGTTGTCTTCCAGTGCAAATATTTCGTTCATTTTTTTTTTTTTTTTTTTTTTTTTTTATTTTACAGCAGCAAAATGTTACTGACATGTAGGCTATCTACTAATGCAGTGTTCAGGGATCTGACGACTGCATTACTCTTTCAATGTTATGTGCCCATCCCCTGCAATCCTTGCCAGGGTACACAGTGTGAAGCAAGCTGCGGTCAGGGTGAAGGGTACCTCCGCTAGACATCACGTCCAACATAGGTATTCACGGTGTATGTTCAGAATTTCTCCAGCAACTGTCTTTCGCAGGTTTGAGAGAATGAATGTTTTTTCCTACAAAAAAAATCCTAAGTGGGTTTTTAGGGCGTGTTTGCACACCAACAGCCTTTAGTTCGGGTGAATGGAACGAGAGCAGTTTTGACTGTGGTGTGGTTGTTTGGGCAAGGTGAGAATGTCAACAATCAAACTTGGGCGCGCAACCACAAGACCAAACAGCGCGTTACCGGAGAATCTGGCTTAAGAGTGGTATCCGTAGATGAACCGCACCAACGATCATACTACTACAGTCTGATCTGATGTGCTTCTTTATTTCAGTTTTCCGCTCTGAGGTAGAGCAGCGTCAGCATCCCTAAACTTTGTTGATTCAAGCCCAGAGTCTCCAACGGGGCTCTGTGTCTGTCGGAGGTTCTGGGATCACCGCAGTAGCGAGAGCAAGTCACGTAATGTACAGCAACTAATGGTGCAGGTAGATTATTTTATGACAAAGATAGTGGAATCGGTATCATCTAATAGCCTATTATACTTGATTTTTCAAACTAGCACGACTCCTCCAAACTTCGAAAAGTACAGATGGAGAGTCATATTGAATGCGCCGTTTGTGACATGAGCGTAAATCTTGGTAAAAAAACAAATTCTGAAAAATATTAAGTCCAAGTGAGGTTTAATTAATACATAATTGCCTTTAAGGAATTACTTCTCAACAAAGAATGCAACAGAGGAGGGAAGAGTAAATTATGCTAGGATACATGGTGCTGTCTTTAGATATAATTAGAAAAGTGATCACAAAGGGAGAATAAATAATGAAGCATACAGAATGCCTTAACTGCAATATTTTTATTGTGGGTTTTTTTTTATATTTGGTTGTAATCTGTTTTCGCTTTATATAAAGATCCACTTTCCAGCAATACTTGAGTCAGAAGAACTAGTAAATAGTGCATAAAATTCAACACAAATGCATAAATGCAGTGTTTAAAAAAAAAATCCCCCCCCCCAATCACAAACAAATTTTAAAAATGAAAAAACATTATTTTTATTCTTACAATTTTTTTTTACCACTTTAAATAACCAAATCTCAGCAGGCTTTGTTTTTTGGCAAGAACTAAGGCTGTCTTTTTTCATCCGGTGCACATTATTTTCAATGCTTGTATCAGTGAGATTTTCTGTTTTGCAAAGATAGCACATCCATTCGCATGCTGACCACAGGTAGGGGGGGACACCAGAGGAGCAGGTCTAAGAAGACTTTTGTGTGAAAAAAATACTTTTTTTTAACATTTGTTCATGGTTCTAGGCATGGTTTTCGTAGCAGTTTTCCAGATTTCAAGTTAGGATGTAAGTCTTAATGCTTTCATTTTAATTAATTGTGACTATTTTTCCGATGGGCATTATAACAATAAAATACATGGATGTGTAACATGATATTTGCACACAGAACATTTTTTGTTCAGAGGTAATGTGAAAATGCAAAAGTACTTTGTAGACCTGGTTGGCTAAATTTTAATATTTTGTTGCAGCAAAAATAATGTTCCATAATCCTGCTCCTATCCCTCTCACGGGAACCATCCCTTATCGTGGTGAGTAGCGTTTGTGTTTCCTATGAATGAGGGCTGTGTTGTCTTGACTTTGTGCTCCACTGGTAGGGTACTCCCATGCCAAGTGGTCTCAGGTGAGGGGGCCAGACGAAGAATGGTTCAAAACACTATGACGAGACCGAGGAAGAGTCGGGAGTGACCCTGACCCGGAGGAGGCCCGTTGGCCCCGCTGGAGCCAGGCCCCAACGGCGGCGGTTGTCATCAGCGCCTGGTGGACGGTTTGCCACGGAGCCCGGGTCGGGCACAGCCCGAAGAAAGCTACGTGGCACCCCACTCCATCACCATGGCTCAACCACCTGTGGGATGAACCTGGGGTCGGGTGCCTGCCATAATGGGTGTGCGCGAAGGTCAGTGGGCCTCGACCGGACCAGACCCGGTCTGCAGAGGCTGTGCTCTGGGGACGTGGACAGTCCACCTCTATTTGTGTAGGAGCGGAACTTAGTGCGAGAGGTGGAGGTACCAGTTTAGATCTGGTGGGGCTTCCTCACGCACAGTCTCGGTTCTGGAACCGTCACTCCTGACGGGGTTGGACGTCTGTCCTACTCCGAGTTGCCCAGGTGTTGAGCGCGCAGGCGTGCGGGTTGTGGGGATACTCCAAGCCCCCGGCTGAGCGCCCGTGCGTGGAGTTTACCCCGTGGACAGAGGGTCCTCCTACGCCTGGGTTGATGTGGGGTAAAACTCTGAAGCTGTTGTTGATATGACACCAAACAGGAGTTTCAGATTATTAAGCCTTCTTGGGAGACCTTGAACTGGAGTCCTGTATGGGGCTCCAGTACGGGACTCCATGTTTCTTGCTGGGGGACGTAACGCACCACAGTGGGCAATGATGGAGATACTTGTGAGAGGCGTGATGAGGGGAACGGCCTCCATCTACATCAGCGTGGTGTTTGTTGTTGGAATTTTCTGTGTAGTTCATGGATTGTCCTAACAAACACCAGTTCGAACATCGAGGATGCTCATAAGTGTAGTGGTAACAGAGCAACGCTAGGCCAAAGGTCAATGATCGTTTTTTAATAATAGTTTCATCTGATCTGAGGACCGTATGTTTGGCACCGGGTGAAGAGAGGGCAGCGAGCTGTTTTTCACATGATCACCACTGGTGGTGAGTTGGGTCAAGGGGTGGGGGAGACTCTGGACAACCTGGGTAGACCAAAAGGCCGTAGTGCGTGGTAATTGGAACGTCTGGAGAGGCCCTTTCGACTGGATTTAACTCACGACACCTCCGGCGGAGTTTTCGTGCATTCCCGGTGGAGGTGTGGGGGCATTGAACCTGAGGGGACAATGTTCAAAGTTTCATGGCTGAAAGCTGCGTGCGGGAGCTGTGGTCTTAGGTCTTCAAGGGGCG
>NC_045752.1:23012032-23018017 GCF_008692095.1 Etheostoma spectabile
GTAACCCACGAACACCCTGGTGGACACCGGTGGTCAGGGAAGCCGTCCGACTGAAGAAAGAGTCCTTCCGGGATATGTTCTCCCAGAGGACTCCGGACGCAGTTGCAAGGTACCGACGGGCCCGAAGGGCTGCAGCCTCTGCCGTGGCAGAGGCAAAGCAGCGGGTGTGGGAGAAGTTCGGAGAAGACATGGAGAAGGACTTTCGGTCGGCACCAAGGTGCTATCTGGAAAAACCTTTGCCACCTCGAGGGGGAAGCGGGACTCATCCAAGCTGATACAGTAAGGATGGGACCGTTTTTGACCTCAACTGGGGAGGTAATAGGCGGTGGAAGGACACTTTGAGGAACTCCAAATCCAGCTGACACGTCCTCTGTGTTGGAGGCAAGCTGGAGGATGATGGGGGATTATCTTCAATTTCCCTGGTGAGTGTCGCTGGAGGAGTCAAACACTCCACGCGGCAAAGCCCCGGGATTGATGAGATCCGTCCAAAAACGCTGAAGGCTCTGGGTGTGGAGGGCTGTCTTGGTTGACACGCCTCTTCACCATTGAGTGGAAGTCTGGGACAGTGCCGAAGGAGTGGCAGACTGGGTGGTGGTTCCCCTCTTCAAAAGGGGACCTGAGGTGTGTGCCATTACAGGGTATCACACTTCTCAGCCTCCCTGGTAAAGTTCTCCCAAGGTGCTGGAAAGGAGGTTCGGCCGATAGTCAAACCTCTGATTGAAGAGGAACAATGCGGATTCCGTCCTGGTCGTGACAAAGGACCAGATCTTTACTCTCGCAAGGATCCTAGGGAGCCTGGAGATGCCCAACCAGTCTACATGTGTTTTGTGGATCTGGAGAAGGCGTATGACCGGGTCCCCCGGGAGAAACTGTGGAGGTGCTGCGGAGTATGGAGTGAGGGGCGCCCTTCTTAGGGCCATCCAATCTCTGTATTACCAAAGCGAGAGCTGTGTCCGGGTTCTCGGCAGTAAGTCGGACTCGTTCTCAGGTGAGGGTTGGCCTCCGCCAGGCTGCGCTTTGTCACCAATCCTGTTTAAATATTTATGGACAGGATATCGAGGCGTACCGGCGGGGAGGGGTTGCAGTTCGGTGGGCTTAGGATCTCATCGCAGCTTTTTTGCCAGATGTGTGGTCCTGATGGCGTCATCGGTCTGTGACCTTCAGCACCTTCTGGATCGTTTCGCAGCCGATGTGAAGCGGCTGGGATGAGATCAGCACCTCAATCGAGCTGGTTCCAGAGACATGAGTACTTTCTTCGGGTAGGGAGTGAGTCCTTACCCCAAGTGAAGAGTTTAAGTACCTTGCGGTCTTGTTCGCGAGTGAGGGACTATGGAGCGTGATATGGTCGAAGAATCGGAGCAGCTGGTGCGGTATTACATTCTGTTTTATCGCACCGTTGTGACGAAAAGAGAGCTGAGCCAGAGGCAAAGCTCTCGATCTACCGGGCAATTTTCGTTCCTACCCTCACCTATGGTCATGAAGGCTGGGTCATGACCGAAGAACGAGATCCAGGGTACAAGCGGCGAAATGGGTTTCCTCAAGGGTGGGCTGGGCGTCTCCCTTAGAGATGGGTGAGAAGCTCGTCATCCGAGAGGAGCTCGGAGTTAGAGCCGCTGCTCCTTCGCGTCGAAGGAGCCAGTTGAGTGGTTCGGGCATCTGGTAAAGATGCCTCCCGCCCTCCCTAGGGAGGTGTTCCAGGCACGTCCAGCTGGGAGGAGGCCCCGGGAAACCTAGGACTAGTGGAGAGATTATATCTCCAACCTCCTGGGAACGCCTCGGGATCCCCCAGTCGAGCTGGTTGATGTGGCTCGGGAAAGGGAAGTTTGGGGCCCCCACTGGATGCTGCGCCGCCGCGACCCGACACCAGATAAGCGGTCGAAGATGGATGGATGGACAATAAATAATGTGCTTGGTTTTATTTTAGTTTTTTTCATCAATACATTTCAAAATATTTCTTAATGCAGAAACCAATTGAAAAAAAAAAAATTTTCAAATTGAGAAAACCCAGATGTGTTGTGTTTATCAACCCATTTTTAGGAATTTTTAACCCCAAAACTAATTTTTTTACCTATACATGGTAGAATATACAACCCCAACATGGTGGGTAAAAGCCTAACCCGCCTTTGCTGGGTTAAAGCAACCCATGTTTGACCCAGCACTAGGTTACCAAAATAACCCAAGTTTGGTTAGTTTTAACCCAGCAGTTCTAAGAATGTATGAGTCACCATTATATACACATTATATCAGCCATAAGCTTTCAAAGTTGAGATGGTTAGTTTCACCATTAAAACCAAGTGGTAGGTTTGATTAAAGCAGTTGGGCAGGGAATAAAATCCAGCAAGAGTAATTTTCAGGACTCTTTGGTCAAGTCCTCTGGGAAGCCAGCCAACATGAAACACAGAGATACTCGATCTTACTGATGCTGCATGTTTGCTGGCTTCCCAGAGGCACTGAGCCCCCATGCCACATCAAGGCAAGGTACGTGAGTTTTTTTTTTTGTCTTTTAATATGTAGTATGGGTGTGGCGCAGTGAAGTGCTGTCAGTGTAACGTGTTCTGTGATCAAGCTCACACTAGTACCCTGACACTTTGTACAAAGTGTCAGGGTACTTATTGGTTTTCCTAATTATCACTTTCCCTTCTGTTCAGTGATCTAAAGCAGCCACATGGCTACAGGCCTCTTTCGGGTCAACTTCGGCCTGGAAATAAGCATTTCAGTTTCAAATTGGCTGGCAGTACCTCACTGATGCCCTCTGGACGTTTGCTTCTCCCTGGTCACTATCCCCACCACAATGGCATCTTTTCTTTGCAGCAAAGAAAGAGCTTGCCCCGTCAAAAGTATTTTGGACTCAGGACAGTGGGCAAGTCTTTCAGGACTGCCACCACTCAGCTCCATGTCCTCCATGTGGTCTATGTACGCATGCTACCATGGCTTTGGTAGTTTGAGGTGCCATTAGTCCACAGGTGGCAGTTACCCCCCAACTGGATGCCTTGACATGGGAGGTACATATGTAAAACTACTAATGTTAGAACAATGTAACACTGTTGAAATCACAGAAACAGTTTAAAAACCATCACATAAAGTTCAGAAGGCCAAACACCACGTTTCCTCATAGAAGTGTGTCCAAACTTTTGACTGTACTGTATTTTGTATCTTTAATCATTAATAAAACTTGTAGTATTCTGATAACTAATTAGATATTTATGAGAAAAAAAAACGGTCCGACATCAAACTGGCCACAAAGAAACGTAATGCGGCCGGAGGAGGCCGGCTGATAATAACGCCAGCTGAGAGCGAGCGGCTGCACTTTGTCGGTCTCCCTCCATTAGTCATTCGCTGCGGGGGGGGGACACCTGATTTACCTGAGTCCGAGCATGCAAATGGTGAGAGAATTGACCAAAGTACAAACACTGATTTGTTGCCTGCCTAAATACAATTGAATCTTTTAAATTGTCTTTTTTAAAGGTCAGTCAAACCAAGCACCAGAGCTCAGGTACCGCAGAGCAGTGTCCCCACAACAGCAGAACAGGAGCGCTTGTCTTCGCCCCGTCCTGGTCCCCACCACGGTCCTAGAGACAGGCAGACATTTGCAAATGGACAGTGTAATAAATCATTCACTTTTGGTATTAACGACACATTGTAAGCGATAAACGAGAACTGACGTGCATTTCAATACATAAATTATTTTCATTAAACATTCCACATTGTATTTTTGAAGTAGCTTTCTTACCCAAAGATAGCACTTACTATTTTTCAATCAGGAGAGACTTTGTTGCAGATATGCAAGATTTATTTAAGTTACTATGCCAAATATGAATTTTACATAGTCTTTGAGATAAGACTCCATCGTATAAAATGTATATTATTTATTAAGGCTTGGAAAACCCAGACCGTGGGTGAGCATACGCGAGTGGAAAGAGGGTTGCCCTCTTGCCTGAAAAACAACTGACAGCAGCAGAGAACAGATTACAAACATGATGTCATACTGTGATTGGCTTGTGACATCTATGATGGTTCAATTTTATTTAAGAGTCCCAAATCAAATGGCACCCCGTTCTCCAGCACAATGTTGTAATGAACCCTGCTGCCATAATTATGTTGCAGGCCTTTTCTGGGGTTTATAGCAGTAATTCTGAAATGTAACTTGCAATATGGGGTTTGCGATGCACACATTCATCAATGATTGGAATGTTGTTGGCCTTGAACCACTGCTGGTCACAATGGAAAACCTGCACACACGAGTTCAGACCAGGCGGTAGATTTTACCCAGCCTACGCTCACGTTCAAATTGATAAATGCTTTGCTTAGGAATTGGCGTACGCCTGTCCACACCTTTTTTAGTGTCATGGCATGTTTCATAAATGAAAAACGTCTTTTAAAGAGGGTCAGAGCTGGGTACAGCAGGCATCTCTTGCCCCCCACTTCCAATAACATTTGAAACACCTGTATAAACTGAACACCAAGAACAATATTAACTATGCAAATATTATAACTAATTAAAATAAATAATAGCCAAAGCTATTACCCCTGCTTCTTTGTAACAAAACTGTTAAAAAACAAATAGAACTAAACTCCATTGTAGAGATGATTCAAGCATGTTGAAAATCCTTCATCAAATCTGCACTCCTGTCCGTGGACTGCTTTAGGCTTGTACCGATTGATGGCATTGTCGGACACTTGCAGCCCCCGTCCTGAAACCGCTGTCGGGACTGACACAAGTCCACAGTGGCCCGCAGCGTGTATTTCCGAGCCCGTCTCAGTGGCTCCACCGGCAGATTGTCAGCTGTGTGTCTGCCGGTGTAGCCTACTCTTAGACGGCCGATTAACTTGCCGTCCTCATCATTAGTTTCATGTGTCACGTAGCTCTCCATAGCAGAAAAAAGGAGCTTAAAACACGACTTGCACTGTGATCTTGTGATCTGGACAGAAGGAATAACTCTGGTAGTTGGTAGGGGTGTGTTGCGTTCTGCCTTCTCACAACACGACACAGGTTTGTGGATCTGAGTGTTGCCTTTTGGTTTTCTTTGAGTAACGTTACAGCCCTACTATCCCCCCCTCAATTGTTTAGCTCCAACTCTAGCTCCTCCTGCACATTTTTTCAGAGGTGGCAAGTAGGAGGTTGAACTGGCTTTGCAAGCTTAATGGTATGTCTCCATACAGTTTCCAGAGCCGGTACACCAGATCTTCGGGAGCAAGAAACTTCTGCCAAACAACAAACTCTCCATTTTGTATGATTGCAATGCAAGACAGGGAAGTCAAGTTTTGAGTTTATCCTCTGCAGATAGTCCTGTGTTATCAGCTCCAAGGCATGTCTGTTGCCTTGTTTTGTCCATGTTCGTGAATAGCACAGTTTGCACCTTCCTGAGATCTGCTTTACTATAGAAATAGTAGTTCCAGAGGAACAATTTAAGTGTAATTGAAACCATCCTCTTGGTCTCAAGTGTTTTGTTGCATATGGCGGGAATGGTGGACCCAAATCAGAGAGGAGGTGGTCTTGTAGCTTTTGTTGATTTATTCCATGAAACATAATACGAAGTACATAGCAAAAACTGAGTCCAGAAAGCAACACGCACAAACTAAATGTAGAACCAACAGAACAGGATCTTAAACTAAAACTCTGATACACAAAGGGATACTCAAAGCGGGAACACACTAAACAGAAACACACAACAATATAATTGATTAGATTAGATTATACTTTGTTTTATTTATCCCACGACGGGGAAATTCTGTCGTTACAAGTAGCAGCATAGCAGCACAGCAAAACAGAAAAACAAAACATAACACACACACAGTAAGCACGAAAAAATACAAGGCAAGAAATACAGGCAAGAAATACAGGCAGAAATAGACATGAAATATGGTAGACTGGAGTAAGTAAAAGCCGTCAAACAAAGGAATTTAAAGTGCGGTTGCCATGATAAGAGAAACAATATTGCGGTGTAAGTGACGTTAAAAATTAAGTTAAGTTGAATGTGTAATTAT
>NC_045752.1:23018042-23028975 GCF_008692095.1 Etheostoma spectabile
TTATGGACAGGATATCGAGGCGTAGCCGGGGCGGGGAGGGGTTGCAGTTCGGTGGGCTTAGGATCTCATCGCAGCTTTTTGCAGATGATGTGGTCCTGATGGCGTCATCGGTCTGTGACCTTCAGCACTCTCTCTCTTGGATCGGTTCGCAGCCGATGTGAAGCGCTGGGGAGGAGTACACAGCACCTCGATGGAGTACTTTCTTCGGGTAGGGAGTAGTCCTTACCCCAAGTGAAGGAGTTTAAGTACCTTGCGGTCTTGTTCGCGAGTGAGGGACTATGGAGCGTGAGATTTGTCGCAAGAATCGGAGCAGCTGGTGCGGTATTACATTCTGTTTTATCGCACCGTTGTGACGAAAGAAGCTGAGCCAGAAGGCAAGCTCTCGATCTACCGGGCATTTTTTCGTCTACCCTCACCTATGGTCATGAAGGCTGGTCATGACCGAAAGAGGATCCAGGGTACAAGCGGACCGAAATGGGTTTCCTCAGAGGGTGGCTGGCGTCTCCCTTAGAGATAGGGTGAGAAGCTCAGTCATCCGAGAGGAGCTCGGAGTAGAGCCGCTGCTCCTTCGCGTCGAAAGGAGCCAGTTTAGGTGGTTCGGGCATCTGGTAAGATGCCTCCTGTCCCTCCCTAGGGAGGTGTTCCGGCACGTCCAGCTGTGAGGAGGCCCCGGGGACCTAGAGCTAGGTGGAGAGATTATATCTCCAACCTGGCCTGGGAACGCCTCGGGATCCCCCAGTCGGAGCTGGATGTTGGCTCGGGAAAGGGAAGTTTGGGGCCCCCTACTGGAGCTGCTGCCCCCGCGACCCGACACCAGATAAGCGGTCGAATGGATGGATGGACATAAAATAATGTGCTTGGTTTTATTTTATAAGTTTATTTTCATCATCATTTCAAAATATTTCTTAATGCAGAAACCAATTGAAAAAAAAAAAAGTTTCAAAATTGAGAAAACCCAGAATGTTTGTTTTTTGTTTATCAACCCAATTTTAGGAATTTTTAACCCCAAACTAATTTTTTTTACCTATACATGGGTAGAAATATACAACCCAACATGGTGGGTAAAGCCTAACCCGCCTTTGCGGGTTAAAGCAACCCATGTTTGACCCACACTAGGTTCCAAAATAACCCAGTTGGTTAGTTTTACCCCGCAGTTCTAAGAATGTAGAGTCACCATTATTACACATTATATCAGCCATAAGCTTTCAAAGTTGAGATGGTTAGTTTCAGCCATTAAACCAATGGGTAGTTTTATTAAGCAGTTGGGCAGGGAATAAAATCCAGCAGCAAGGTAATTTTCAGGACTTTTATCATCTCTTGGGAAGCCAGCCAACATGAAACATCAGAGATACTCAGATCTTACTGATGCTGCATGTTTGCTGGCTTCCCAGAGGCACGTGAGCCCCCTGCCACATCAGGCAAGGTACTGTGAGTTTTTTTTTTTGTCTTTTAATATGTAGTATGGAGTGTGGGCGCAGTGAAGTGCTGTCAGTGTAACAGTGTGTCTGTGATCAGCTCACAACTAGTACCCTGACACTTTGTACAAAGTGTCAGGGTACTTATTGGTTTTCCTAATTATCACTTTCCTCTTCTGTTCAAGTGATCTAAAGCAGCCACATAGGCTACAGGCCTCTTTCCGGTCAACTTCGGCCTGTGGAAATAAGCATTTCAGTTTCAAATTGGCTGGCAAGTACCTCACTGTGCCCTCTGGACGTTTGCTTCTCCCTGGTCACTATCCACCACCACATGGCAATCTTTTCTTTGCAGCAAAGAAAGAGCTTGCCCCTCAAAAAGTATTTTGGACTCAGACAGTGGGCAAGTCTTTCAGGACTGCCACCAGCCTCAGCTCCATGTCCTCCATGTGGTCTATGTACGACATGCTACCATGGCTTTGGTAGTTTGAGTGTGCATTAGTCCACAGGTGGCAGTTACCCCCAACGGATGCCTTGACATAGGGAGGTACATATGTAAAACTACTAATGTTAGAACACTAATGTAACACTGTTAAATCACAGAAAGTTTAACCACCACATAAGTTCAGAAGAGCCCAAACACACGTTTCCTCATAAGAAGGTGTGTCCAAACTTTTGGACTGTACTGTATTTGTATGCTTTAATCATTAAATAAAACTTGTATTTCTGATAACATATTAGATATTTATGTGAGAAAAAAACGGTCCGACATCAAACTGGCCACAAAGAAACGTAATGGCGCCGAGGAGGCCGGCTGATAATAACGCCAGCTGAGGAGCGAGCGGCTGCACTTGTCGGGTCTCCCTCCATTATAGCATTCGCTGGGGGGGGGACACGGAGTACCTGAGTCCGAGCATGCAAATGGTGAGAGAAATTGCCAAATACAAACACTGATTTGTGCCTGCCTAAAATACAATTGAATCTTTTAAATTGTCTTTTTTAAAAGGGTCAGTCAAAGCCAAGCACCAGAGCTCAAGGTACCGCAGAGCAGTGTCCCACACAAGCAGCAAACAGGAGCGCTTGTCTTCGCCCCGTCCTGGTCCCCACCACACGGTCCTGGAGAGACAGGCAGACATTTGCAAATGGACAGGTGAAATAAATCATTCACTTTTGGTAATTAACGACCCATTGTAAGCGTAAACGAGAACCTGACGTGCATTTCAAATACATAAATTATTTTCAGTAAACATTCCACATTGTATTTTTGAAGTACTTTCTTACCCAAAGATAGCACTTACTATTTTTCAATCAGGAGAGACTTTGTTGCAGATAGCAGATTTATTTAAGTTACTATGCCAAATATGAATTTTCATAGTCTTTGGAGATAAACTCCATCGTATAAAATGTATATTATTTATTAAAGGCTTGGAAAACCCAGACCGTGGGAGCATACGCGAGGTGGAAAGGGGGGTTGCCCTCTTGCCTGAAAAGACAACTGACAGCAGCAGAGAACAGATTACAAACATGGATGTCATACTGTGATTGGCTTGTGACATCTATGTGGTTCAATTTTATTTAAGAGTGCCAAATCAAATCACCCCGTTCTCCAGCACAATGTTGTAATGAACCCTGCTGCCATAATTATGTTGCAGGCCTTTCTGGGGTTTATAGCAGAGTAATCTGAAATGTAACTGCAATAGGGGTAGTTGCGATGCACACACATTCATCAATGATTGGAATGATTGTTGGCCTTGACCACTGCTGGTCACAATGGAAAACCTGCACACACAGTTCAGACCAGGCGGTAGATTTTATCCCAGCCTACGCTCACGTTCAAATTGATAAATGCTTTGCTTAGGATTGGCGTACGCCTGTCCTACACCTGTTTTAGGTCATATGCATGTTTCATAAATGAAAAAACGTCTTTAAGAGGGTCAGAGCTGGGTACAGCAGGCATCTCTTGCCCACCACTTCCAATAACATTTGAACACCTGTATACTGAACACCAAAGACAATATTAACTATGCAAATTATTACCATAACTAATTAAATAAATATAGCCAAAGCTATTACCCCTGCTTTCTTTGTAACAAAATACTGTTAAAAACAAATAGAACTAAACTCCATTGTAGAGATGATTCAAGCATGTTGAAAATCCTTCAGTCAAATTCTGCACTCCGTGTCCGTGGACTGCTTTGGCTTGTACCGATTGATGGGCATTGTCGGACACTTGCAGCCCCCGTCCTGAAACCGCTGTCGGGACTGACACAAGTCCCAGTGGCCCGCAGCGTGTATGTCCGAGCCCGTCTCCAGTGGCTCACCTGCAGATTGTCAGCTGTGTGTTCTGCCTGGTGTAGCCTACTCTTAGACGGCCGATTTAACTTGCCGGTCCTCATCAATTTAGTTTCATGTGTCACGTAGCTCTCCATAGCAAAAAAAGGAGCTTAAACACGACTTGCACTGTGATCTTTGTGATCTGGACGAAGGATAACTCTGGTAGTTGGTAGGGGTGTGTTGCGATTCTGCCTTCTCACAACACGACACAGGTTTGTGATCTGAGTGTTGCGCTTTTGGTTTTCTATTGAGTAACGTTACAGCCCTACTATCCACCACCTCAATTGGTTTAGGCTCCAACTCTAGCTCCTCCTGCACATTTTTCAGAGGTGTAGTAGGAGGTTGAACTGGCTTTGCAAGCTTAAATATGTCCTCCTACAGTTTCCAGAGCCGGTACACCAGATCTTCGGGAGCAAGAAACTTCTGCTCAAAGTCAACAAACTCTCCATTTTGTATGATTGCAATGCAAGACAGGGAAGTCCAAGTTTTGAGTTTATCCTCTGAAGATAGTCCTGTGTTATCAGCTCCAAGAGCATGTTCTGTTGGTGTTTTGTCCAATGTTCGTGAATAGCACAGTTTGCACCTTCCTAGATCTGCTTTACTATAGAAATAGTAGTTCCAGAGGAACAATTTAGTGTAATTGAAACCATTCCTCTTGGTCTCAAGTGTTTTGTTGGCTATATGCGGGAATGGTGGACCCAAATACAGAGAGGAGGTGTCTTGTAGCTTTTGTTGATTTATTTCCATGAAACATAATACGAAGTACATAGCAAAAACTGATCCAGAAGCAACACGCACAAACTAAATGTAGAACCAAAGAACAGGATCTTAAACTAAACTCTGATACAAAGGGATACTCAAACGCGGGAACACACTAAACAGAAACCACACAACAATGATTAGATTAGATTATTAGATTATACTTTATTTATCCCACGACGGGGAAATTCTGTCGTTACAAGTAGCAGCATAGCACACAGCAAAAAACAGAAAACAAAACATAACACACAAACTAAGCACGAAAGAAATACAAAGGCAAGAAATACAGGCAAGAATACAGGCAAGAAATACACATGAAATATGGTAGACTGAGTAAGTAAAAGCCGTCAAACAAAAGGAATTTAAAGTGCGTTTGCCATGATAAGAAAACATATTGCGGGTGTGACGTTAAATTAAGTTAAGTTGAATGTGTAATTAGCAAAGAAGCAAGAGTCGGTAGCATAATTTAAATTATATAACCTGAGACCATAAAATTGAAAATTAAGTACTTGTAATAAATAATATAATACCAATATTAAAGATAACAGAAAGTGTGTGATGTAGATGGGAGAAAAAACAGGACAGAACTACAACACTATCATTAGAGCAGGTGTTGTTAGAGTCTGACAGCGGCCGACTAAGTTGATCTGACAAAGGACAAAAGGAACACAAAGACTAAATACAAAGGGTAACGAGGTAACACGAGGCAGGTGACACCAAGCCGGGAAACGGTGGAAAACATCAGAATCACAAAGCAAAACTAAACAAGATGGCACAGAAAACCAGACTCTCACATAAAAACAGTAAACAGAACATAGACAAGACAGACCAAAATACACATCACGAAGTCAAGATAATAAAAAAACCAAAACAAAGAAACCACTGGACAAATACAGTACAAAATACCCAAAAGCTTAACATTTTACCCTGATAAAAGGTTAGTGGGGGAACCACTTGAGCTCCATCCCTGTGATGGTTTCCTCCATTGTTTTAAATGGTTCAACTCACAGGACATGACCATGGTCATGGTCGTTCACACGTGGGGACCAAGGCACTTCTTCCTTTCAGTGTACTACACTTGAAAAGTCAGAGCCCCCTTCTATGTCCCAAGACCGTTCCCCCCTCAGTGTGAAGGGGAATGTCCCTGTTGTTCTTCGCCATTTCAGACAGGAGTCTTTACCAACCCTGTCCCTAGCCTCGATGGTGCAGCTCCCAAATTCTCAGAAAAAAATAAAACAATCTCTAGCCTAACCTCTGCTGTTGGTTTTTTGTTCCAATTGCTCAGAGGCGGTGGGGTGACCTCAGATGTGGCAGAGGTGTATGGAGCAAGCTGAGAAACCCCCGCTGTTCATGGATTAACACTTGCAGACAGATGTTCCCCAAGCTAGCCGTTGGTCAGCTTGTCATCATGCTCAGTAAAGGTTGTCCATGAAGGAACTCTTCAAGGGCTAGCTCACACTGATGCCTTCCACATGCGGGAAACTCACACATGCTTGTGATTCTCCAAGCTTTCCTTAGGTGACACTGAGGTGATCGTAATTGACAGCATGTGATCCAGGACTGTCTTATCCCAAGGCTATTGACCCTATCCTGGAACGGGACCATCATGGGACAGTTTGCAGTAAACAAAGAGATTGCCCAAGACAAAAAATTCTTTTGCACTCTGGAGAGTGGGCAAGTCTCTTTCAGACTGTCACACCTCCATCCTGCACGTCAAAGACTACTGTAAAATGATGGTAGACTACTGTAAAGTAATACTGTAAGGGCTTTACAGTCCCTTACTGCAGCCCTGTTGCCAACGTATTACTGAAGCAGGATGTTTACAGTAATAAGCTGGCAGTGCTGCCAGTAAGTTACTGTAAACAAGCTAGGAAAGGTCTTGCAGTGTAGCTGCTGGAGACTGGATTGTTTTTCTATACTGTGGACCACTGACGTTTTGGAAAAATAGGATTGTATCTACTGCAGGAGTCTCCTTCGTGAATGAGGAGGGCAAGTACGTATAAACTCCGCAACAAAGGATTTCTGTAGGCTTGTAGATGTCTCCCACTTTGACCCTTCGTTTATGCCACTCCAAGAGAACTTTAGTCTGCCTGTGTGTGGTGTGTGTGTGTGTTGTGTTGTCTTGCACAAAATAGAGGCCTTTTTGATTTACACTTGAAGCACCTTTGTGCTTAAGGTCTATTGAAGACTTTGTTTTGTCTCTCTAACACCGTTTCAATCAGAGAGATTTTGTTGCAGATATGCAAAGAGTATTGTATATGTGCATGATAAAAATGTACAGAGTCTTTGAGATCAGCCTCCATTGTGAAACTCCATTGTGGGGTGCAGAGCAGACAGTGGAAGGGGAGGAGAGGTTGCACGTTTGCCTGAAAAGCTGAGGAGAGAAACATTTAAAGCAGGATGTCATTCTGGGATTTTTTTTCTTTCTTATTTTTTTTTTTCAAATATTACAACTCCTCCAAATCTCAGTATATATTGAATATGCACAAAGTTTTGAATAGAAATCTAGCTCAAACACATCTGAAATACTCCATTCGAGGGATTATTATTCATTAAATGAATATTTATCATTGAGGTAATACTTTCTTTCCCATTTAAGGAGGTTACTTCCCAACAAGACGGAGAGTAAATCATGCCCACTGTTGTCTGCACTTAGATATAATAGAACATTCGATACACAGGATATACACATAATGGTTGCAAGCAAGACGTAATCTTGGTTTACTGCAATATAGTCCATTACGATGTCATATTGGGATTGCAGTCTATGTTACCAATAGTTTTCTCAGTCGCTTTTCATAAAAAGCAAGTCTAGACCGTACTCTGTGATGTAGGTGCATACAAATTCACTGAATGCATGAAATAAAGTGTTTTAGGCACAAAATGACTGGGGGTGGACCCCCAGACCCCTCGCATCCAAGGCACCACATAATCTTACAATACCTGGCCTTGGGTAGCCAGGCCAGTTGGGCCAAATAGTGGTATCATTGAATAACACCTACAACCAGGGCTAAATCAACGTACTAAGCCCCATCAACTAGAGTCCTAGAAAGCTTCAGGGCACACAGGTATTAATGTCATTGGCGCAATTGCGGGTAACAGTAATTCTGGCCAGAAAACTAACGCAGCTTAAATAACGTAGAACGATAAATATGCAACGGAGAAGAAAAACTGCATGCTTACCAAAATATACGGCTTAGGGATCTTAGAAAAACAAACCAATATAGTGGCCGAGAATACTTGGTGAATAGACCGCTTATCAGATGCTCTGTGTGCTACCTGCCAATGAAGTGAACATAAGCACGACCAAAAGTATGCAGCAGCAGATAACATGAATATACTCATTTTTACTAATTAATCGGATGCAAAATATATTGCCTAATGCATGCTGTTTGACATCTACATGAACTACTGATAATTAATGCGAATGCTCCGAGAGAAACTTCTAATGTTGCGTCAGAAAAAATGCCCAAGAATGGAAGTGATTAAAACCCCAGAACACAACACTATTGACAAAGGCATAGAAGTCACTCCATTGCTTTAGCCAAAAAGATGATAAATGTACCAAACTAGGCACAGTTTAAAGAGTCCAAAACTTATACCAGTCACTGCATAACATATAGCTAATGGTTTGTAATTCATCATGTGTTTCTGTTAATACTTCATGGTACATCTGCCTCTCAGCAATTTTGAGTGACGATGTAATGGTACTGAGCACTGTGTGTAATTCAGCCTGTGTTGCATTATAATAACAACAGAGGGAGGTCTATCCAGTTGAGTGCAGAGGCAGTTCGGTTGAAAAAACCCCCCCTAATCACAGACAATAGAGCATATCGTCATGCAGTCAACATTTTTATCTGTTCCCTGTGAAACGTCATCATTCACGTCACTTCCTGGAGAATCATAGGTGGGAAACTCGGGCTAGATTTACTAACTGAGTTTCCTAGTGGTGACATGTTGTTGCCACTGACGTTTGAGTAGGCGATCTTGGTTCACTGAACACATTCAATACAATAAACTGTTTATTGTGGACAAAGCCTCTGCCAAAACATACAGACATAACTGTTTTCAAATTACTCATTAATAGGCCTATGTATAAAAAACACCTCATTCGTGTCTTTTCCCATTCGTTGTCCTGCTGATCACAAACACTTGTCGATGTTGCTGTTTGCATGCTCGCAAAAGAAACAGCAGCAAATCTTGTTATTGTGGCCTCCATGTTGTCCACACACACCTGATGATCTAACTACTCCCAACAGTTGGTGTCAACATGCAACAAGTTGTTACAGAATATAATAGAAGAAGAAGAAAACACGCATCATGTGGGCGCTGGCAGTTGGAAAACCAACATACTCATGGGGGAATACCCTGATATCCTCGGTGGGATGAATGAATCAGACCTACTCACTAGAATCTGTATGACAACGCAGTCCATGTCAAAGTCATGGCATGATATTCAAAGAGCCGCTTCCACGCGAGACCAACCAGCAGAAAAGACAATGGGCGCGTGAATTAACCCTCCTGTTGTCCTCGGGTCAAATTTGACCCCTTTAAAAAATGTCTATCTGAAATATGTGTTTCTTTTAACCAATTACCACAAAAAAGGATTGGAATCCAAAAAACGCTCTTTCAAATACATTAATCACTTTCATTCCTGAGTAACTCTCATCTGCACGTCCTCTGATCTTAACTATTAGTCAAATAATTCATAATTTCTGCTTTTTAACTCAATATATAGGTATATTCTATATAATGAGGGTTATTGACCAGAATTCACCAAAAAGTACTGTAAAATTAGTGGTTAGTAGGTGTGGTAGTGAAAAAGTCTGAAAGGGACGAAAATATCAATTTGCAGTTTTTGACTCGGGAGGACAACCAAAAAATATATATAACAAAATGCGGAAAGGACAAAAGCTAGTTTCGCTTAGCATGCCCCCCCAAACAGAGTGTATCCACGTGTACACTAGCAACATGAATGACCAAAAACACACGCCCGAGGAGACACATAACTTAAAAGGGCGGGGTTATCCAGATATGCGAACACGCCGTCCCCCCCGCGATGGAACTTACTAAAATCATATCAGCGCTGAAAGCTGAGACGGCCGGCTGGAGGCAAGTGCATGCGGTTCAGAACATGCCGCGTGGCGCTCAGGTGCTAGCGAACGAGGCAAACACCCCAGAACAACTGCCATGTGTGAGTAACTTGCTGAAAAGAAATAACGCCGCCACTGTGCTACCCGTTTGTACCAGCGTTTGTCTTACTGGGCAGCAGAAAAAGGCTGCTTGACAGGAACCACCACAAAAACATGCTGTGAAGGTGAAGTGAGCCAGTTGCACATTTGCCTGAAAAACGCTGATAGCAAGGAGCAGACGTGTAAAGAAGGATGTCATACGGTATTGGATCATGGGATTTTTGGTCAGTTCTGGTTGGTTTACTGAAAGTGAATAGTTTTAGGGAGATGGTGGTGATTGAAGTTTATTAGAAGTCTTCCTGAGGAAGTGCGCTGAGCTCCTTCTCTATTGTTTTAGGACTGATTATCAGGATCCATTTTAGTATTACATATTTTTAGATTAGATAGAGGCACATGTGTACACCACAGGATACATACTTGTGGGTACTATTGGGGAATTACTGTTAGAGGTTCCTTTATACCGGATTGTTTCATATTCAATATAGTGATGTCTTTATTTCTGATTTACAGTTTTTCCTCTGCAGAAACAAATATTGTAGGCTGGTGATAAATTGAGTCAAAAAGTTTGTTGGACTATGAACTTGTTTTCCTGCCACTGTTACTCTAAAAACACACACCACACCAGACACCAGAGTGCTCTCCATTCCCTTTCTCACACACCTGGGAAAGTCCTCTTAGATACACACCTCAATTCTTCTATTTTTTCTGTTACTTCTTTTTTCTGTTAAGTTTGCCAAAGCAATATAGCCTTTGCAATAGTTATTATTTTCACCCCTGTACACAAGATACTTGCTGTCTGTCTTGTGTCGTGGTTGTTGATCTTCCTCAGCTCTGCATTTATCTGCCAGTATAATATTTATTTTTGCCACCTGGCATCTAAGTGGTTGTGTATGAGAGCTCCTCTTCTAATTGCTCTCAAATGGTTTCCTTTGCAGGCAGCACTAGCTGGCTGCAGAGTAGGAACTTTTTTTTTTAGTTCAGCTGACTATTTCTCCGTGGTTACCATGGCCACCAACAGAATCAAGGAGGGCCAAGAAACATGCTGGTGTTTCTTCACACCTTTACAGTGTTGGCCTCCTTACCCGACATTGTATTAAATCCACTGTTAAACGATCACTGATGGACTCCCACAGTAGACATGGGCGGCTGTGGCTCAGTGTGTAGAGGGGTTCCCTACACACTTGGAGTTTGTGTGTTTCAATCCCTGTCCCTGCGTCCCGTTCGTAATGTCTTGGA